>NW_014570124.1:22737-29175 GCF_001313835.1 Polistes canadensis
TGCGAAAACAACATCTCGATATTCTCAATATTCTCAAAATGATTCAGCCGCGTATWWCGAATATACGCTAAGAATCTATATTCTTTACAAATGGTACATAAATAGTTTTCGCTTTGAGAACCGCACAAATTCTGAAGGAAGTACTCGTCAGGCTACGCTTGCTATTTAGTATTGATTAAATGTAAAATCAATGTAAATAACTTCAAATAACCTTAAAAAATAAAAATTAAACTAACAAAATAAATAATTAGCAATAATATTAATTTTTGCTTTAGCATTTAAATTATTTAAATTTGTGCTAGTAATCACAGGCTGAGCCGATTGTTCGCAATGTAAATTAGAAGTTGACGAAATACAAAAAATTTCATTCGCAGACAAATCATATCCTTGGGCAATCATTTTCTTCGCAACCTACAWCGTTYGTTTAATTTTCCTTATTRTTCTTATTYTTCTTCCTACGAAGACGATATTCTTTACATCCCTCTGCATTAGTCTTAGGCATCTCGAAAACTTTTACAGACATTTAAATATATACTGATTCTGGTAAAAATTATCAAATTATAGATGTTTGTCCACACTAAATATAAGGGAGTTATATCAATATACTTTATGCGTCAACAGTTATTTCTCGGTGACAGCACTAGTTCCTGCTCGATCATCTAAGTCAAACAGAGCTTGAGTACGATTAGAACTTGAATGGGTGACCGCTTAAGAGGAAAAATAAGAAAGTGTAATTTGCCGTAAATTTGAAATCCCATTATCTGAACATCGTAAATATCGACAACTTCGTGGTGTCGATTTTTTGGTAACTGTGTAAAATTCACTTTCATACTTTTTCTAAGTGCGGTAAAAGACGTACAACTCCTAAAAGAGTTTACTGCACTTATTGAAAAAAAAAATACAATTTTATAGTTTTTAAAATAAAGAAACACATTAAACATTATTAAATTACCTATTTAATATATTTATTGTTTGATGAATGCTTGAATTTACATTTTTCTTAGATTTTTCTGCGTATGTATTGAAACAACGATGTAGTTCTAGCATTGTATTAGTTTTAGTTTTTTTAGCATTCTATTAGTTTTAGTTTTAGTTAGACTTTTTGTCATGAATCGCACATCCTAGTGCAAAAAAATTAACAACATTTGATTCAGCGTCATCGAATTACCATTGTATCAAGTTTTWCCAAAATAAACAAATTCTGGTAGTTTGTCTTTTTTTGAGTGGACTATGGCTTTCCTTTTTTTTTTCGTTATTGTGAAGTTAGCTTTAAAGTTTCCTTTTATAGTTTTAAGAGTATTTTATAATAGTTTTATAGAAAATATAATTAAAAAAAAAAATGCATTTGTATTATAGGAAGTTCGAATTTATTTTTTGCTAACGATATAAATTTTATTAAAGAATTAACGTTATTACGTAAGTAATTAAACTAGTGATTAACAATTTGATAATATACAAAAAAAAAAACCTAAATTTTAGCGTACCGGAATGATATATTATCAAGGTAATGTTTGTCGTATAGATACACGAAACATAAACATATAACAAATAACAAAATTATCAAAATTTTCGTCAAAATTGCGTAAAGAAAGAACAGTTTTTTTTAAATATAACTGAGTCTTTAGTTAAACCAAGGACAGTTAAATCACTCGGAAGGTAAATCAAGGAAGACTAGAAGTCCCTGTGTACGTGTGAGAAGCATATATTCCTAAAATGCAGTATGAGCTTAAAAAACTTTTGTTTCGTGTGCTTATACGACAAGTATCATCCCAAGAAATTTTCAGACTCGTCCGAACATTCATTGATGTTACTTTTGTTATATATGTAATTTATGTTTTTTGTTATATGTTTATGTTTCGTGTACCTATACGCAAAATATTACCATAAAAAATGTATCTTTAGAATATTGCGATTATTATCTAAACAACGATTAAAGCTATTTTTTACGTTTGAGCTATGGAGTTGTTATAATGTTGTGCTTCAAGACCTAATAAGGATCAAAAATTCATTCGAGGGTTGGCACAAACCATTTACCGGTAAAGTTCGTGTTAATCATGCATCATTGTCCAAGTACATTAGTGTCCTCTGGTTTGAGCAGTTTATTACTGAATGTTTTTTAGTGCAAATGAGTACTAGGTGAACGGTTGCTGCTAAGAAAAAAAGGATTTACGTGGACGTTTAGTTTCGACTAAAAAATATTGTAACTGATTATGATCCAGCAAAAAAGTAACAGTTTCTTCATGGTATTGCTGCTGTATTGTCGTTATAAATATTAAATCTATTAATTTTACAGTTTTTATTGATAATACCGTGATCAAATTACAGTTTCATTAACTGTTCAATTTATTGTGTTCTTATATATAGTAATATATTTTATAGCAACTGCTTATTATCTTCACTAGCTACTGTAAATATATTAATAGATAACTTAAGGTTTCTTAAATAGGTATTGGACTTTACTGCAAATTATTTCTATTGCTTTCAATTACTTTTATTGTAAAGGAAAAATTTTGTAATTTTCTAGGCGACAGGAATTAAATATTTTGAAWTTTTCCGCTAGACTACGAATTACCATGTCTCTTCCATCCTTATAAGGAGACGTGTATGTATTTTATTTGGCTGAAGTAAAAGTATCAAATAATCTAAATGCTAATTACTCTCTTTAAAACAAAAATTTTGTTTGTTGAATTTAAATTTATATCACTATTTATTTCTTTTAAGGTCCTCACAAAATTTTTCACAGATATACTTTCCAATGTTGTTGTAATCAATGGAATTTAATGTTCCTAATGAAATGATTTCGGCATTGCAGGATGTACACTATAATGCACACTTATATTCAAATGTTAGTTATGTGCCTTATTCAATGAGTATTATAAAAGCTTTTAGTATTATTACATGTATTATCTATTTTTTTCCACCGAAAAAATTAGTACCGTATATAAGTTCCTAATATATTCATAAATTTCTATTTTTTTAACGGAATATATAAACCTTTGTACACATTATTCTTATTTAGTGTTTTCGCAATCGTCAACGCGACATTCTATTGGTTAAATTAAATATACGAGGTGATGTGCATACATAAAGGAATTCTTTATTTTAAAACCATAAAAATCACTAAAAAAAAATAATTATGTATTAATATAAATCCAAGTAAATGTATTTACGTAAAAAGTAACCGTTGATTTTATTCACAAATCCAAAAATAAAATTGTAAATGTTTATGCTAAACAAATTTTTTGTCTATACTAATTGTCATAAAATCTTATGACATATTATTTTTAAACTGTCCGCTTAGTTTTAAAAAAATCTTCATGTAAGAACTTGTTTATTTTCAAGTCTAGAAATCTCTTTTTTCGGAACAAGTTTCTTTTATGTCTATATTAAATGCAAAAAGATGATCAGAAATTAAATATAAGGAATACATACGATATTAAAAGTAAGTAAATATAATATGCTAATGTCTAATATATAATAAATAATTAAAATCTTAGGCAATATACACATATAAATGAAATAACAATACATAAATCAATATCGTAATATTGTAAAATCTAGATTTGTAGTCAGGGGTTTTACTTCTGTTGTAGCAACAACAAAAATACGGGTGTTCGTACTCATGTTCGTACGTCAGAAGTTACACTTCTTTAGCTTAACAAAACAAAATAAAACCTTAATAACCTCAAAGATAACTTCCAAAAAAACTTAAATTATTCCGCGCAATATACTGTACATTTGTAAAAAAAAGACGGTAAAATAATAAATATATCATCTTTTAATAGATTATATATCTATACCTATATATACTGTCAACGGGAATTCAATCGTAACGCTTAAAACAAAGTTTTAACATTTTTTTTTTCAATTTTTAATAGAAGTCCTAATAAATCATTGATCAAAATCGTTTTCCGCATTGCAAAAAGGAAATGTTAGTGTTTAACATCTTACATCACCTTTTACCGACGTTCAATAGTAATGTTAATATTATAAACGGGACCAACATGTTGCGCTATTTACCAGGARAAATATGCCAAAGTTTTCAGTCGTCCTTTRCGTAATAGACACAATATACAAATTTTTAATTGTATATATGTATTTCTTTTATTTGTTTCTTGTAATTATGAACAGATTGTATCATGTAGAAAATCATGACAAAAACTTGTTTCCTCTGTATGGTAGGCTTTCAATTTTTCTGCTCTCTTTTAGCTAAACTCCAAAATTTTAAACCCTCCTTTACGCAATAAGCATAGTAAATTACTATTATATATTATATTTTTAATAAAATATATAAGTACACAAATTTATATAAAAAGTTGATTAAAACATATTTAATTCTCTAACACCATTTATTTGTCACATATGATTGCTAATTCACTATTGAAACTTGAAGTTCTATCGAATAAAGTAGCTGTTATAATTATTTAACTCTATTTTAAATTTTTAGATACTTGCTATAAATTTTAAATATGAGATATCTTTTCGTACGAATACAAAGTTAACTCATCTTATTGCAAACAAATGTTTAAGGTATAAGGAAAACTACATCATGCTATGAAAAAAATATTAACTTATTTTATCTATAAAAAAATGAAGTTATTAATTAATCTCTTTACAGCACTGTCTCACACAGTTTGTTAGAAAGATAATACTAAAGAAAAAAGTGAATATAATAGATAGTAAAAGATCCAAAGAATCAAGGCAGAAAAGAACCATTTCATCGTATAATGAGCTATTTTAAGTCTAGAAAAAATAAAAAGAATGATAAAATATTAAATAGGTAAAAAAATAATAATTGTGATAAAATAGAGATAATCAAAAAGGGACCTTCTATAAAATGGTCTTGATTCTTCAACCGTCTCCATCGGGTCTTTTAGTAAAAAAACTCGAATTCCTTTTATGTAAATATCAGAAAAACCCGCCTAATCAATATCTGAAACATTAAAAAAGAAGTTATGTTTATCGACTACAGRTAGCTTGTCCCATAATTTTACAACGTTATCGTTTGTAAATTCCCATTCGTTATTTGTCAAGAAATTCATTACATATTTAAACTTTTCTATATTTCTGTAGATTTTAAGCAATCTGAAAATATATACAAAAAATTTAATAACGTTCTATTTTATAGACGAATATTTAATCGCTTAGTAATCTAAGATATTGACAAATGTTACCTTGTCTTTTTTCCTGTGACATAAGCTAACGAGTCTAGTATAATTGCTGGTATCCAGTGCAAAAAAATTGTCAGAAAAATATGAAAAGAATATTTACGGGTGAACCAAATAAAGTAGTGCTATAAAACTTTTCTCGTCGGAACATTAAACCCTTTATTTATTAAATAATTTTCTATAAGACCCCAAGTAATTGAATTTTGAACTGAGGAAACAACATTATAAATTAAAATCTTTTTGTTTACATTCAAATATTTGTTGTTTCTGTTTGAAAGATTTATAATCTGTGGTATAGACCTACGAAAAAAGTTCWATCTCATTCACTGTAAATGTTATTTTAAAAGTGGAACTAACGTACATTTGAGAGATTTTTCAAAAAAGAATAAAAACTAACTGTTTTTGTGCAACGTTTTATGCGACAGCAATAATGTTTTTGACAACATAGTCGGCAGGAATGATGTCGCAAATAAAGTTTTTATTACAATACATCGTATGTAAAACACCAGTCGCACTACCTACAGCAACACCTGTTATTCCATATAGATTGTTTATCCAACCGGCAATTGGTTCCTTTTCCGTTGCGACAACAATAGATGGCCGAACGATGCAAGTAGGAATTCCATTTGAATATTGCCGTACAGTATCTTCACAGATTGCCTTYGAATATGCGTAAGTGTTGGGCCAGTTACCAAGAAGCCTGTTAAATAAACGAATTTGCTCATCGACTTAGTTATAAAAAAAAAGGTAATGGAATTCTTGTTTTATTACTTTGGGGTAATTAAATTTAATTGATCTTCGTTCAAAATCTCTGTCAATTTAATTATGTCTTCTGTCTTTATAGGTGGCTTATAGAATTTTTCTTCAATTTTATTATATACGTAGTGCGAATATTCCGTTGATACATAGACAAAGGCCTAAAAAAAACATTTAATATAAAATAGGAACAGTTTTATTTTAAGTAAATCCAATGTTTAAATAATTAATTGGGAAAACAGTACCTTCAAGCTTTTCATCTCTTGTGCAAGCAAGAGAAGATCCCTTGTTCTTCTAACATCCAGCGAGCCCAGTACTAGCAAACATAATAATGAATTACATCCTAAAAAAGGTTGAAGGCATGTTACCTTTCCAAGTTCCGTTCTTAAAGGTGTATGTAGACGACATTGTAACAGCAATACCAAAAGATGGAATAGAACTAACTATTAAGACCTTCAATAGTATAAATAAAAAGATCCAATTCACGATTGAGGTGGAGAATAATAAAACACTA
>NW_014570124.1:30975-33282 GCF_001313835.1 Polistes canadensis
AATCCTTGGCCGCTTCCACTGAATTGAGCAATTGCAACTGACCGAAGAGAAACTTCATGGTTAAGAATATCTTCAATTTTAAGCAAGTTCTTAGGGCATAAAGTGAATTGTGATCCCGCATATAATTGTTTTAAAATTCCTTAAGAAGTTCCAAGTCAATAGAAATCATCCTCTGTTACACTCATTAGAACAGCCACTATATTGCAAAAATCATTCTACGAGTATAGTAAAAAATAAATTTTATTTTCACTAGAATGCAGGTATAAAACATTGAATTTAAACCCATTTATCATACGAAACGATAAAGAGCAATAGATACAGATTTTCCGTGAACATCTCTACGAATATTTGTCTAAATATAATATATTCTTCTACTACGATAAGTAACAGTGAGCCCTACATAATAACACACTGGTATAGAATAAGTTCCAATTTATACAAGTGCGCACAGTCTTGTATACCCGCGTGTAATAACTTGCACACAAGAATTCACGGTGCAGTCAAGGTGTTTAATTAGTTAAAAAAAATATTTATCTTTTACAGTTCTCGTCGAATTAATTTCAATTGCATGTAGTTATAGAACATTTCATTCTAAACCCGTTTATCTTCCGATACGATAAAGGACAAAAACTATAGATTTTCCGTTATAGCGATACGACAGTCTCAACACCACCCACCATGCTCGTTTGTGTGTGTGTGTGTGTGTGGGAGCGATTAGCGGGTTGTTTGTTGGGCAGGGGGGGAGGGGGGTTCGTCGAGGCCTTTGCTCGAGGATGTTTTATTTTCCACGTTGTTTAAATAGTAATTTGATATTGTATAGAATATCATAGTATTATGTTCGATGCCTAGGAAAAACTCTCTAAAAAGTCATATTTCCGACTTCGTCTGAAGGCTTATACATTTATAGTTATGCTGAGGATTTACTAGTAATGCCTGATTTCCGGCTTTAAAAGTAACACATATATATATAAAGAAATATTTAAATACTTACTAATATACCCAAAAGAAAAAGACAGTTAGGTAAACCAAGGCGTAGATAGGAGAACAATATTAGGAGGGGATATTATGGAAATAGGATATGAGGATCGCGAATGGAGGRATTGCGCTCAGGAACAAGAAAACTGTGGAGATTTGATTTATGCARCAATGAGCTTCCGAATTCCCAACGCTACTTAATAATAATAATACATATATTTTACTCGGTAAAGTATTTTAACTCAACAGAATATTGCCATTCTACCTACTATTGTCTGTTATAATAACARGAAATCAGGATTTTTATATGTATGCATATATCGAAAAATATTTTATATTCTGTCAAGGAATTCTGCMGAAAAATTTTTTATAATTGATACTGACTAACATAAAATAACCTTCTYCTTCTTTTTATTAGGACTTTGTCCTGTTATATTTTAGCTATATTGTACTTTGAAGGGYATTTGTTGTTCTTGCGACGATGATGCCCAGGTTTAATGCCACCGTTTTCAAGGTCTTGCCGATGGTCTCGTTGTCCCTATTTTTCCCGTTTTATCACTCTCGACAGCCTACTGTCGTCCACTCTGTCGTCCACTCTCTTCTCCTCTTTTTTATCCACTTTTCCACGTATTGGGTCTTACATTCTTCTTCTATCTCTTTATTTCTTYTTCTATATTTTAGTGAGTTCTCTGTTATAGCTCGTAGCGTCTTTACTTCTGTAGTTCTTAAGATACGTTTTGTTATCGTTGACTCTGCCCTTGTCTCTGCCGCGTAGATCTTTTTCAATCTGATATAAGTTTATATGTTTGTTTCTCCATATAATATCTTTGAGGTATCCTGAGATTAGGGAGACTTTAGTTGTTTTGTCTTCTACCTCCTCTTCTAGATTTCTGTCGCCTGTAATTATCGAACCTAGGTATTAAAATCGCATTACTTGGTTAACACTGGTTGTATACTGCTAACTTACATCATCTGGTCTCCCTAGAGATTGTAAGTGATTCAGTCTTCTATGCCGTAATAGTTATATTAAGCTTTCTTGCCGTTTTTTTTGCATTTATATAACACCCCTTGTAGGTCGTCTTCATGTATCGACATGATGACAGCGTAGTCTGCGTAACATATTATTTTTATATTTTCTTTTCCTAGCTTAACTCTTTCTCCAGCTGTTTTCACCTCCTTGATTATTTCGTCTATAATCAGGGTAAACAAGATCGGAATAAGACAGTCTCCTTGTCTGATTCTGGTCATTTTTTGGATCTTTTTCGTTGTCATATTGCTCGTTTTTATTATTGTTTTATTTTTGGTGTTAAGTTCTTTTATTGTCTGTATTAT
>NW_014570124.1:33505-36262 GCF_001313835.1 Polistes canadensis
AAAATTTTCGTCATCAACTTCTGTACTGCATTTAGGAGACTGATTTYGCGGTAATTCTTTGTTTCTGTCTTTGTCCTTTTTTTAAAAATGCGAATTGTTATGCTCTTCTTTTATTTAGCTGGCACTTTTTTTGCGATTAATATTTTATTAATAGGCTACTTTGATGCTCTGTTAACTTTGTTTCTTTTCCTATATTTTATCAGTTTGTTTGTTATCTCATCTGTTCCTGGTGTCTTACGGTTTTTAAGTATGTTTATTCTTTTTTAAAATTCTCCACGCATATGTTGTAAGTCTGCTTCGACTTGCCTTTATACAGCTCCATAACATGTTTTTCTCATTTATCACTTGTGATTTTTTTGGGCTGCACGGCTCCGTTTACATTTTTTCTTTGGTTTCTTAACATGTTCCAGACTTTTTTTGTGCTCCGTAAAGGTAGTGTCCCATATAAGCCAAGTATATTTCCCACTCATCTCGTTTTATTTATCTAATTGCTTCGTTTACCTTGTTTCTAGTTCGTCGGTAATCGTCGTTTGTTACTGTTTTTCTTCGGTATTGTAGGTAAGCGTACCTTTCTTCTTCTGCTTAGGTCTTTACTTCGTCCTTGAACCAGGAAGTGTTACTCTGTCTTGCGCTAGAATTGCATTTTCACTTACGAAGAGTTTTCTCTATGATGTTTGTTTTCATCTTTTCTCATGATGTCTCTACATCGTCTGTTTCTATGGTTTTGATTCTATCCATTCTTTGTTCTAATTTTCTTTGGTACAAGTTTTTTGTTGATTCATCGCTTAACAATTCTATGTTTAGTTTTTCTGTTGCTTGTTTTTCGTTTTGCTTTTTTTAGGTTTTAAGAATTTTTTTTCCGATTTTTACATGTAACTGATTGTGATTAGTTCCTGTGTCTGCTGAACTAAGCTCTTTGCCGGTTAGTAATTTTATGGAATGTATGTTTTTATTTTTTAATATGTTGTTTATTATCGATTTCTGTCCTCTTGTGTTTTCGTAGGTTAATTTGTGTTGCGGTTTATTATTATATTAATATGTGTTGTTAATGCGTAGTTCGTTCATGAAACAGAAGTTAGTCAGCTTGTCCCCATTGTCATTGCTGGTATCCTCATTAAAACGGTTTTTTATGGCATGTACTATCTTATTACGGATCYTTGCATTAAAGTCCCCGAGTATTACAGTCTCGTCTTGCCTTGGTATGCTTGCGGTAGTTCGCAGAATTCCTCTTTCTCTTTTTGTGATTTGGTGACATCTGGGGCGTATACACTAATTTTGTGTGTCAGTATCTTCTTTTGGAGCTGTTGCGTTTCCTGTATTATCCTTTCGCTGATGTATTTAGACACTAGTACGTTATTTTCGTATTTGTCGTGTATCCGTAGGCCCACCCCAGAGGTGGCTCTTTCATGTTTGTTTTTTCTGATATTGAACATATTTTTCATATCATAGGTTCTACTTGCCTTTTTTATTTGGATTTGGGGAGAGTACAGATATCTAGTCTTTATTTTTCTATTTTTTCTCGTACTTCCTGGTTATGATTGTCTATGAAAGTTACATTTCAGCATCCTATTCCAAAGGTTTTTATTTTTCATTTCTTGCGTATTTTTTTTTTCTTTGCCATTTTGTCATTAGTATTTTCTATCCTATACAAGGCTACATTTTCAATGTTTCTAATAGCGCTTTGTTTTTTTTACCGAGGGTAGGTGGCTAGCCTCACAATCGAACCCTTCTCTTTAGTCAAGGCTTGGGAGCAACTAGATTAACGAGGCGGATTGCTAAACCTTAGAAAAATTTTAATAACCTAAGGAAAACTTTAATTTAAAACAAGTTTTACATATTAAGTATGTCTGATGTCTGCTTTATTAAAATTATTTATTTTTTATACTTTTTATGCTCACATTAAATACTGAATGTCTTTTTAATTTTTAAAATAAAATTATTTGTTATTATGTTTTGTTACGCCATAGTAGTATTACTTCTTCCGTGCGTATATAAATACACACACCCGTGTTTCTTATTTAGTTTTTCAGTCTTAATAATAAACCTTTCCTTGATTACGTAACTATTTAATGAGGAAAATATCGAGTGTAGCAGATAAAAAAAATGACTTTGGAAGWAACAATRTTAAAGTTTCCAGRAAGCTTGAGAATGAWGAAATAACTTTATAGTTTTAGGYTAATTGTTAAGGACATTCATTCATAGCATTATTTCGAGTGACTGAATTGTCACTTCTGCATTTCGAGAGTAATCATTCGCTGAAAACTCTTGTGTTTTTGAACAAAACACACATTGGAACATGTGTTTTGTGTAATGAGTGTATAACTTAAGTCAAAGAAAGGCGAAAAGACTGATAAACGTCGAGAAACAATGTAATTTTACTCGTTCAAACTTTAAAGTACACTTTTAACGTTTAATTCCCTTTAAGTATATATCGTAATTATCTTGTTCCAAAATAAGTTCTAAAATTTGCATATATAAAGAAAAAAGAACGGAAAAGCAGATTGAAAGCAGACAAGCGTATACTTAACGAGTTTTACATAATTCTTGTATAATTTCACACAATTTTTTAATCGTAGTTATAAAAATATTGTTCGAAMTGCCGTATTTCCTCTTCTTRAAAATTCCCTTCCTCAATTCGTTGCTAAAAAATYTTAAACGCAGTCAGAATTATTGAGATATAAGGCTTACATATAATAATAATAGTAATTTATATAATAATTATCATTATAATAACAGAAATAATTATAATAATTATAA
>NW_014570124.1:37232-39618 GCF_001313835.1 Polistes canadensis
TTGATTTGACATATTAGAGACAATGATTTATTTTCTAGCTCCTTGTCCGATCATCTATTTGATTAGTACTTTTTCCAAGATATTAAAACTGTCGATAATAAGGTAGCATTGATGGCTATGAAAGAAAAGTTATGGAATGAAATCAGAGATTTTTTTATCTTCTTGCAAGTGTACYAAAACCTGTAATAAAATACATTCGTATCATAATTGTCAACAATTCGAACTTATTATTTCATAAACTTTATAACTATTGAATTACTTTTCCGTAACGTTCACAAGCCTCAATTTTTCTTTCTTCTATTGCTCCCTGCATCATAATTCTTGGTGATATAATTGGTTTTATTGTACCTGCCTGTAGAGCTTTTTTCATCAGTTCCGCTAATTCTCTCTTTTTTTTTTGTGGTAACTTAATAAGATGTTGCAAACAGCAGCTATATACACTTATGAACCGTATAAAATTAGACAGTGGACATRGATTGTAGTTAGACCCTTTACAATCGTAAATCATTACCAAATGTTTTAAATTTTTAACTATGTCCAAACAAATTTCCAAATGGTCTAAGAGGGAATAGCTAGCAACTAAAAAATCAAAACCTTTGCCTTTAGTAATAATAATACTATCAATTTTAACATTGATAGTATTAGACTGTGGTAAGCGTGGTCGCATGGACACGATCACTCGTTTTTCTGCATCCGTTTCGTAAGTAGTGTAAACATCAAAATTATAAGATATAGATAAATTTATGAGAGCCTGCCCTACGTCGCTAGCACCATAATGTACTAATACAGTTTTAATTCGTTTAAATCTCCAAGTATCCAAATGCAAAATGCAGAAAGCTGCCAAATAAGCATGAGGAATCGTTGCAGCTTCTTCAAAGYTTAAARTTTCAGGAATAATCCAAGTGAAATCTGAATCAGGTAAAATTTCATTACTTATAGTAAAATTATCAACTAGTCTCATTACTCTACGACCTTTATCATCTGTCCCTAAACATTCTGTAATAGATATCTTTTATTCTAGGCTGACATCATTTTTAAACCAGTATTCGTATACGCCTAAGACAAATGCAGAACATTTAACTTTAACAATGCTATTATTATTTTCTTTAATCAATGGTAATTTTTTCATTTATACTAGAGAACCTGATTCATTAATGTTGGCTTGCAAAAGCATCGAAGAAGTAGACTTTACTCGCAATAGCATCCACCTGTATGTGCCCCATATTCCGTTTAACGCTAATACATTTTCACGAAAATTAAGTTTTATTTGTGATTCATAGAATTCATTTTAAAGGGAGAATTTCAGTGCCTTAGCATCTTAGAGCTAAAAATTTTGAAGTTTTTAATACCCTGGTTCACCTTTTATATTTCGAAGTATCTCAAAAATATCATTATCGATAATAGTGTTAACCACAAATATAAAATTGTCATATTTTGAGTCTTGTAAGCAGATTTTTAACCGATCTAAACTGTTTTCGTGGTTATTAACGACAACAGCTTTTCTTAAATTTCTTTCTTTATATAAAAGAAGAGCTTTACGACAAAGAGCAATTTTTATTTTTAGAACGATGCCTAATCCCACACTTGTCAATACATAAATCGCATAATATTCCTCTTTTGTTTCAGTGATTGTAAATAAATATAATTCTTTATCAAGAGTACTAATAAGTTTTCTTACAACGGTATAATGCGCGTTATTTATAATCGTTAAAAAATAGTTCTCTATAATAATCTAACAATGCAACTCTCTGGCAATTAATTTTATATTTAAGATTTTCATCGCCCTTTTTCTCAAGTAAATCCAAAATATTCCCAATTTTCTTTAATGTAACTCATTTGTTAACAATATCATTTCTTCACTGTTTATGCTTATATTTTTTAAAATTATCCTGATATAGCATTTAATATGTCGTCGAAATCTATCATTGTTCATTAATATTCTGGATAAATCAAAGTTCTCTGGAGACAATTTTTAAATTTCTGTTTCTAAATATTTTTTCTTTAAATTGGATTTCACTCATTGGAATTCTGGGCCAAGCTATTACGTTTTCCCGTTTTTCAAACTTCATTGGGAAGGCTACGAAGAAATATTAGTATAGTTTATATACTCTGTTAAGCTATGATACATTCCGTTATTTTTATTCAAAATATTTGTGACTTACGAGCATATTATGTGTAAAAACTATTTTAATGTCGTTTAAAAAAAAGAAAAATTATTGCTTGCTCGCCTAAGGGTCGTTTTTGATTTAGCAAATTGTCTATTGTAGAATTTTCTAAATGTAAGTGTTAGTACTTGTTGCGTATTCACGCCACGAGTGAGTAGGGCGAAGCACCTAGGTGTGTACGGCCCTGCCAAGGCGTGAGACGCGTGCGACAAAGCAATATC
>NW_014570125.1:0-2238 GCF_001313835.1 Polistes canadensis
ACGTTACTATAAAACTTTAAAAAGCAAAACTAGTATTTAATGCCAACGCTAGAGTTTTTTTTAACAAATCCATCTATCTCAGAGCCAAAGTAATCTGCTACTTGCTACTTATCAGGCCAATTATGACATCCGCATTACCAACTTGGTGGAATATAAGKGCTCCGACGCTGGAAAAAATGCGCAAATTTGAAAGGCGCTGCCTGCGAGTATGCCTCCATGTGTTCCGAAAAAACGACTTCGACGAATTTGTCAGCAGTATAACTATATACAGCCTTGCTAATATCCTTCGCATCGATAACTTTCTTTTAATAATCAACCGTGACTATTTTGCTCAATTAAAATCAATAGACAACWGCTACCTTAAAGAATTCAGCCAAAACGGGTTTAACAACTATAGTAATAAGGCTCTGTCAAACTACAAATCACTGTTTGCCTTTATGTACTTTGACAAGCTAGGATATCTCCAAAATAAATTTAACATTCCAATATTTTATCATGTACCTAGAAGCCAAGCTAGTAAAAYCATCAACTGGAATCCGGCCGACATCCACAGACGAAGTCTGAAATACTCTACAACWACACCCAATAGAGATATTAATGAGTTTTACATATTTAATTTTAGAAGGTACTAGTGACTTGCTGATTATGCTAGATCTATCGATGACATAAAGAGAAGGGAATACAGTCGGAACCACTCGTAAAATATCATAGTTTTTACTGCCTTGCAATCGAAACGCGCATCTCCACCAAGACCCTAATTGTTATGATACCATAMCAATAACAAGACAAATTTACACTGCTTGCTCGTATTGTAATAATGCATCATCTAACTGTAATATATCTATAAATTGCGCTTATACTCACTATGTTAATAGTAGTCCGGTCAATTTAGACATTTAAAATAACAAAAATTGCCGAAAAGCCAAATTTTAGGGGAGAGCTGTAGTTTACCATTACAAATAAAGCCTTTAAAATCCTTATTGATTCAATGTGTGCTTAAAAAGTTATTCATGGTCGAAAGGTCAAAATTTAAGGTTTTTTGGATTTTGCTTAAAAACGGTAATTTTTATCAAGAAAAACTTTAACCCAAAATTGTAGATCTTAGAATTCTTCACGAATTTGTCATTAGAATTTCTTTCCTAAGAGTTATCATTTCTGAGATATCGCGATTCTAAGAGTCACATTATACAAGATATGCACATATAAGCCACGTATATACATATTAGGCACTTAAGCAAGTATAAATACATATTTGTGTCTTTTTTATATATATTATACTATTCTAAAAACATTTAATCAAAAGATAACTATTCCGTAACTGAATCTCCTCTATGTGNACGTATATACATATTAGGCACTTAAGCAAGTATAAATACATATTTGTGTCTTTTTTATATATATTATACTATTYTAAAAACATTTAAWYAAAAGATAACTATTCCGTAACTGAATCTCCTCTATGTGCGTAGGCTTGAAAAACATCGAGCTATCCAATGTCCGTTGGTCTTGTTCATATTACTGTTTGTTTCAGTGCTAAATGTTAAGTTTAAGTGAATATACGTACTTATTACAAGCGTCTACCATTTAGGTTATATATGGTATTAATTAGCTTTAAAAAATGTCTAAGTTTTGCTTTATTTGCAATAAACTTTTAACTGAAGATAATCAACAATAATTTTTCRCTTACATTAATAATAAATCTCGTTTCATTTCCATGGTATGTAACAAATTACCAGCTGCGAATATTGCAGTGAAACAAGCTAAAAATGATGCAGATGTCCTCATAATTGAAACAGCAATTGAAAAATTTGATGCAACAAACACAACAATCGTAGTTAGTGAAGATGTTGATTTGGTAGTACTACTTACTGCAAGGATTCCAATGGATAAAATTATTTATTTTCTGAAACCTGGAAGGGCTTAACAGCGAACAGAAATATRTTCTTCAAAAAGTTTATCTGCTTATCCTAAATGTCAAAACTATATTTTATTTTTACATGCGATAACCGGCTGCGACACTTCGTCAGCAATATACAGAAGAGGAAAAAYGTCWGTATTTAAATTATTCGAAAAAAATGACTTAAGTAACTGCTCTAAAGTAGTTACAAAAATTGATTYYAMRCCTTAAACAATACATACGAAAGGAATTCGCTTTCTTCATGCGGTTTATGGAGCCCCAAAAAAAATTACTTGCAGTAATAAATACCGATACTTAACTTTTGTAAAAAATACGCGAAA
>NW_014570125.1:4683-6042 GCF_001313835.1 Polistes canadensis
AGAAGAAAATGCTACTCTCCGAGAAAAAATGGCTAGATTAGACGATAGAAATTTAATTTTGGAAAGGCAACAAAATTATTTTAAACGTCAATTGTATGTATTTAATATCATATTTTTTTATACTTATTATATTAGAAAGGATTTCTAAAGCCATATAATTATATAATTAATTTTCTAAAGTATGATCTAACGAAATTAATTGAATAGGATGCCTACTTTAACTTTATACAGAAGTCTTTAGTCTAAAAAGGGCTTGTCTTTCTTCATTCTTTCTCAAGCTCTTATGTTTTTCTTTCTTCGTCCAAACGATCTCCCMAATTGTACGCATATTTCAGAAACGATCTGTGTATATGTAACCATTAAAGCGTGAAATTATTCAWTTTATAGGATAAATATTGAATTATATAATTTTTCATTAAATATCYAAAGAGACCAGTAAAAGTATTAAATAAGCTAGAAATGTATTCTTAAATCAGGTATTCTATGAAATAGCGAGGTGCGATTAGTTGAAGCATAAAATACAAATTTTATGTCAATTATAAAAAAATATTCTTCAATTTTGTTTCACATGCCTTAACGATGACATATATAGGTGCGAGTCATATTCTAGTCATTTCTGAGCCAGAATAGTTCTCTGACTTTTTAATATCTTTTGACGCGCCCGTCTGACAAATCAGTCTTTGATTTTTATTCATCGATTATTTTGCAGTGAGCGAATCTATAAGAATTATAGWGAACTACAACGAGAATATGATGAACAAAAAGACATATTGGATGAAGTAAGAARAAAAGAAGAAGGGGCCAGTATAGCTCTCAAGAAGTCTTTGCAAGGGCAACAAAGATTACTTAAAAGATTAGAGACGGCCAAATTAGAGGTTGTAAAAAATATAAGCGTTTTTGTAGACGAAAAAAAACTTATGAATTCATAATTAGGATATTTCGGGCACTTGCAATTAAGTGCTACAAATTGCAAATCTGAAGAATAAATTAAAAGAAGGTACTAATGAAAGAGTTGAATCTATGAAGATGAATGCCGAAATAGCCGAGAAATTGGAGAAAAAACATTTCAAGTACAATTTGTTGCTTATATYGATAGCAAATTTGAAAAAGTCAAATGATAATCTTCAAAATAATTATGAAGCTCGCGAAAATGTTAATAAAGTAAGCTGACTTACATTTTTCTTATTTGATTAATGCTTTACTAGAATTATTAAAAGATTATATCTATATCTATCTTACAGATGCAACGCGAAAATAATCAACAACTAGAAGAGGAAAATATGGAATTAAAATTATTAAGAAGCATAGATACCCTTACATCTATTGACCAAGTGAGTTTAATTTTCTCTTTCATTAATC
>NW_014570125.1:9340-11654 GCF_001313835.1 Polistes canadensis
TGGAACAACATAGGAATGATTGTAAACCTACGAATGTTCAAAAAAATAATACTACTGCGTTAGCCAAACACTATTTTAAAACAGAACACGAGTTTAAATTGGAAGATACAGCAATTTTAGACAGAGAAGACAACTGGTACAAAAGAAATATAAGCGAAATGTACCACATAACGAATAACAGTACAGTTAAYTATAGGACAGAGACGAACAATCTAAACAACAACTATAATGAAATTTTAAAATTCAATTATCATAACAGGGCACACAATTAGAGGAAATCATAATACTGAAGATACCTAGATTATTAAACATTAGTCAAGATAGAATCAGTATTTGATTACGTGTGATAAGATAAGGTGTTTTAGGATCAAATTGTATTATAATATGTTAAGTTTTATTGAACTGTATGACTYTGTAAAAATGATAATATGTATGAACACGTGAACTGTAAATGATCAAGGTAAAAAAAAAAAAAAAGAAATTGGAATTTATTGTAATATTTATTAACATGTTATAATAAAAAATTTTTTATTTGCTGATGAAGTCCCCAGTAAGGGACGAAACGTAAAACTAGTTCAAAATAAATTGCTCATAAGATTCATTAACCGTCTATAACTCCCTTTGAGACTTTTATATGAATAACATATTTTTGGACAGAATATTGATAATTAAAATAAAAAACTGTCTCATCTTTAAACTAATATTAAAATTTTTTGACCCGAAACTTCCTATTTACATTGTTACAGATGCATCTAAAGAAAGAATAGCGGCAATTAAAAAAAACTTTAAAAAGACGACTCTATAGACCGGTCTTCTACTTTTCAATAAATTAACAAAATCACAAGAATATAAACGCGCTATTTTCTTGGAAATTCTGGTAATAAAAGAGTGTATCTTATATTGGCAATATAAGCTCACAGGAAACAAATTTACGATCTTTACGGACCACAAACCACTKRAAAAGTTTAATGTAAAAAAGAGTAAAGATCCTGAACTTTTAGAGTTATTACACTACAGCTCAAATTTTAATTTCRAAATAAAGTGTAACCAGAGAAAAAATAATGCAAAAGCAGATAGTTTTTCTAGAAACCCAGTTTTAGATGTAAGCTTAAGCATTGAAACAGCTATAGAAATAGCAAACTTCGTATYAATGGAGGAATTGTTGAAAGACCAGAAACAAATAAAAATAAAAAAAGAGGATAAATTAAGAAAGAAAATAACATTTGTTATAAAATTCTCAATTACATAGAAAAAATATGGGTTTCGGAAAATTAAGGCATTTAAATGAGTAAAAAKGTTCACAATAATAGTCATATGGAAGTAAAGCAGTTAAATCTGACTTTAAYTCAAAAATACTACTTTAAAAACATGCATAAGCATATAAAACTTATTTGTCGGATATGTGAAACATGTATAAGAAACAAATCRAGATTCCATAATTTTATTCAACCCCTCTCACAATTAAGTATAGCGTCTGAAACCTATCAAATCATTTCCGTGGATACAATACGAGGGTTTAGCGGAAACAGGTCACCAAAAAATTACTTACATTTAGTCGTGGACCATTTCATGAAGTAAGYCTTTGTAGTGATCTCAAAAACGCAAACAGCAAAAGATTTCATAAACCTGCTAAAAAAAGTTCAGAAAAAGAGGAAAATAAAGTTACTCTTAACGAATCAGTACGCTAAAATAAATTCAAGAGAGTTAAGGAATTTTCTAAGAGCAGAAAACAAAACCAAAATTTTCATCGCGGTAGATTGCTCTCTCTCAAACGGGCAAAATTAACGGACAAATCAAACATTAGTAAATTCAATGAGGTGTAATATTTTTGAAAAAAAACAGGCCGTAGTCAGTCATAGCGGAATAGTGTGTAGAAAACTACAATAGAACAATACACAACAAAACAAAATTTATACCAAGTTATCTATTAAACAAAATTGAAAAATCATTCTTTCCCTCCGAACTTAACAAAAATAATTTAGAAAATCTAGAAGAAAACAGAAAAATAGTAATTTTAAATGCGGAACAAATTCATAGTCAAAATAAAGTTTATTATGATAAACATTAACGTAAAATTACATACAGAGTATGTGACCAAGTTTATATTTAAAACGGAAATCGTTTAAATCGGAAGAAACTAGATTCGGTCAGGGTGGGTCCTTTTAGAATAAAGCAGAAAATCTCCGATCTGATATATGTTGTATACTCGRGATYTAAAAAACCACAGTCAAACATTTACCATGCAAGTAAGATTGTTTTCGAATAATTAAATAATTTTCATAGATAAAAAAATCATAATTTAATCACATCTAAC
>NW_014570125.1:13459-17348 GCF_001313835.1 Polistes canadensis
TTTCTTTCGTCATTGTTACTTTCTTTTTCTTTAAACCAACAAACATTTTCAGGATGAAAACGATTCGTTCTCCCTTTTTTTTCAAAAATTTTACATTGTTGTTTATCTTGCTTTTTCTCTGGATTTTCTTTGGCGTATTTAACCGTAGTTTTAGTTTCCATTTTTCGTTATATGTTCCAGATTTTGTAACTCATTGAAGAGGTCTTAAGTAGCTTCTTATTTTTTCCTGTCAATTCCATCTGTTATAAAATGCGGTAATCCTGCAGCAATCAGGTCTATATGAGATAGGTCATCAAATGCTTTATTTATCTCTAACAAAAATCTTTCTTTTTTTAAAGCAGTCTAATAATAAACCGTTTATGTATTTATATAGTATTGCATACTTAACTGGCGACCAGCCTCTGTCTTCATACGTTTCGCAAAAAATGTTTTGATAATTTTTTATCCCGCTGCCATTGAGTATATTATGAGCCTAGAACCATACCAGTCTGAAGCAAAATCTACTAAAAATAATCTCAAAATTTCTATCCTCTCTTCTTCTTTTTGTATGTTTAGACGCYAACATTCTCCTTCAAATATTTCTATTTATTAGCTTCAATCCWCATTCCTGTCCGTTAATTTTTCGATGATGAACTTTCCCGTTACTGTCCCCAAATTATTCCGCTTTTGCTGTTGATCGCCTCTAGTGTGTAGCAACGACGTTGCCCCCCCATCTTACGATTGCGACTTATTGGTGACTTTCTCTAAATATTGATCATAAAACATAATATTTTTCTCCTTATCAGTACATACTTTCCATAGTTCTTTTTGTAGTATAACCCAGATTCTTCTATATTGGTGTCTTAAATTTAGACTGTTCCTTATTCTTTTGAATGCCTCTTTTTTTAATAATTTTGAGTGGTAATTTATAGATTGGTGTTCTTCCGGGACTCCCCTGTGGTGTTTCAATTGATGTTATGGCTAAAATTCTCGTTTTCTGATCCTTACACACTTTTATCTCAATCCTAAACCGTAGTCTGTCCAATGTTTCTATAAGCAAAATGTCGTTTTATAATACTCTTTTATCTCTTATGGTTGAATTAACAGAATTGGGTTTTACTATAAATAAAGATTTTTTTTATTAAAAAAATTAATAATGAATTTAACAATTTAATTTTATTTGCAACAGCTCCTTAAATCCTAGTTGTCTTACCTATAAATAAAGANTTTTCATTAAAAAAATTAATAATGAATTTAACAATTTAATTTTATTTGCAACAGCTCCTTAAATCCTAGTTGTCTTACCTATAAATAAAGAAACGAAACTTAAGCTTATTCTTCTCTATCTTTTTCTTAATTTTTACTATCCTATCAATATTTCTCTTTTAATTCTAATGATTGTTCTTGATTTTATCTCTATCTACTTAACCTACGTTTCACTTCTCCCACTACCGTCTTAATTGTTTTCTTTTGCCCTAAAGCAACCTCTATTTTTTTACCGACAAATCACGCGGCACGATTCAAATGGGTCCGTATAGTGGTATCTGTATTACTTAATAMAGATAWATATATTTATTTGTAAGGCTTCTTATTCCACCCACCCTACCCCATCTCTTGTAATTAAATATAAAAAATTATATTTAAAAGTTTAGTTTTATATGTTATTTTACACATAAACATACACATACACTTACTTCTTACATAGTTAGACGCAATTGCGTTTTTAACCTCTTAGGCACAACTGAATTATGCGCGGGGATGTTTCTCTGTACAGCAGAGTTCAACGCGAATCACGTGTAAATGATACGGCACTGTAATGTGTAACGGATAATGCTGTTCTTTACACAAGAACAATGGAATAAAGCTTTTGATGATTAAATTATAATTTTTCTTAAAGATATGATAAGAGAGTCTATCAAAGATGACATCCGCGAGAACCACTATAGTGGTGCGTAGTTCCTGAGAGGTTAAGAAAAAGTAATCAAATAATAACCGTGATAAAAAAAACAAACACAATCTACATGCACGGTACCAAACATATAAACTCAAAAATATAAACAGGGATACGAAAATTCGTACAGAAAACAAAAAAGAATTCCAATTCAATCAAATCCTTATAATTCGTTTGGAAAACATGACGTCTGAAGAACTAAAGTCAAAATTCTTTCTACTAGTGAAACTTCCGTTGTCTATAGTACTAAAATTAAATAATWGTTTGTTTCTCTTGAATCCAAGTCTTAAAAAAGACTTTCGAAAATATTGTCGGGATGATTTGGCGATTGAAAGTAACATCGTTAATCCTAAAATTAACGGTACGCAAGTATCAATATTTTATCCTTTGTAGTTAAAACAATATTTTATTGTTTATTGGTTTTTGAACTTGGTTAACAATCNAACTAATCTAATTTTACTTTTATCTATCTTTTTCTTTTTATCGTTTTATTATATATTAGTGTTTATGATGCGTATGTTTGTTAGGTCGGTTGCATCATATTCTATGATTGAAAGATTGTGCTATGTTTTTGTGCAGAGTAAAAGAAAATGGATCAAGTATGCAAACAGAAAATTCATTTTCCTTGAATGCTTTTCCCTTGTTTCYGGTAACAGTTTATTAGTTTGCTTCCTGTTCATTCCCCTTTTACTGTACCTATCTTCGTATTACTTTTTTGTTAAAAAAAAAATTTACAAATTGTATTTATTTTATTTTTTTCTACTTTAGAAATATCATTTTGAATTTATKTTAGTAGCTTGTTACCTTACGTACCATGTATTTCTCGGTTATCTTCGACGAGAAAATGGCTACTTTATAGGTTATGGTTTGATTCGACCAAAGGTAAACGAATAGAAATTCGAGATAGAAATACGAAAGAAAAGAAAGAGGTGGAAAAAGGAAATAAAAAAGGAAAAAAAAGGAATGATACAAAACGAGTAACAGTTCGTTTGTTTTATTTCAATGTATAGGAAAAAATAACATTTGAATCTCTCAACGGTCATTTATCAATTCTTACATTTACAACTTACTATATTGAGAATTAGTGACCAATATTTCGATGAGTTAGCTCAACACAATTTCAACAAGGGGATGTTCGCACATAAAAACTGCATAAATAGAAAAATGCGTTAAAAAAATAATAATAAATTTATAAAAGCTATTTACGCGTTTTTCGTGAACTTTTTATTCGATAAAGTATCTCTCTAAAGTTTCCCTCTAAAAAATATTGCATAATTTGATTTGATCTTAAAATGTTTTAAAATTAWTAGAAAAATCTATTGGAAAGGTCGAATAAATGATATTAGGAGAAGTAACAAAAATGGAAGATAATCGTACCTTATCGACGATGTGACACTTTGTAATATACTATTGCATGCACTAAACGATTGATTATCTCTAACTTTCTATTGTCGATCTCWGATTACACGTCTATTCAATAATTCTGATTTAACAACTAATAAGGAATTAAAATCAAATTCATTTTAATTAAAATTGTGTTGYTCTATTTTGTTCTTTATTATTCTATATTTTTGTTTTAGATGATTTACCTCGTAAGTATTTTATTTAAGTAATTTATAATACACTTGAAGATTTTCACCACTGATTTTTTTATTCATGATGTTAGTTAAAATTTTTATTTTGATTATTATAATTATTTTTAATAAATAATATAATGAAAGAATGAATCTAAATGATTGATCGATTAAAATATTAAAAATCTCTTTTTTTGATATTATTAAATCTAAAACACTATACTCTTGTTTTATTCTGTTAGCAAAAAAGGGATGTATACATTTCATTTATACTTGTAAGTTAATGAACCTTTGATCCGTTTGTAAACCAACATTAACACTCCTAACTATCCCTCAAAATATATATTCAGATTTCATATTCTCAGTGTTATTATTTATCCTGCAG
>NW_014570125.1:18868-19895 GCF_001313835.1 Polistes canadensis
AGTTTCTTATAAAGTAAATTCTAATGTTCGTTGTTTAAAAATCTCTAATATTTTATACTTATAAGAGTTCGTTAACGTTGAATTATATATTTTTTTYCTATGTGTTTCCTTTTTTATTATAAGAATGGACTATTAGATTTTAATGCGATTAACTGTATAATCATGTTACTGTTGTAAAATTGCAAAAAAATATTAACAAGAATATATGTTCGATAAAAAAAAATAAGTTTTAATGTCAAATTACGTAAATTATTTTGTTGTCTTTTTTATGCAGGAAATGCAATGGACGAATTTCGTTCAAGTGGGGTGGAACTCGAGTAGGATCCTGAATCGAAAGCAGAGAAGTTATCCCTGGCGCAACCACCCATATCGACATCTCATCTTTCACTTGTTCAAGAACAGTTGAAGAAAAAAGAACAAAATGTATGTGTATTTTATAAGAGCAATAGTTGACATGTGCTACGTCCCAGAAGGGAGATTGCAAAGGAGCAATTACAAAATTCGCAAATAGGGATAGAAAAAGAAATTTATTCTTAAACTTATAACCAAATGTAGAAAACCTAATAATAATAACAAATTTCGAATCTTAGCATCTAATCCCGGTAACAGAAGCTTAAAAATAATAATAAATTTCGAATCTTAGTAGCAAAAGTGGAATACTTACGATTAATAGCGAATATCTAAACTAAATATCTAATGCGAACTATACAAATATTTGGTAGACTATGATCTAACTTTTACTAGGAGAAAAAATATTTTATGATAACTTGTCGGAAAAATGTTGTAGACTCAATTTTATGCGAACACTCCCTATGTAGGGTCTTATCGCAACAGTGGGGGTACCTCCCACTTACGCAAAATGCTTCCCGAACCACAAACTTCTCTCCTGCGAAACGCAACCCTTGAAAAGWATGTSMYGAARATTATTATTCTCGGAAGCGATTAAATATTATTTATTATAATGTATGAATTTTCCGTAGTGACCAAGGTATAATCTGAATAAATGTTTTGTAGAGAAGTTGGTAAT
>NW_014570125.1:22930-24019 GCF_001313835.1 Polistes canadensis
AATTCAAGGAGAGGAGAAGATGAACTTGATCAAATAATTACAGATATTACTAAGAAACCATTTCTTCATACTTTGTATTCTGGGCAAACAGTAATTCCAGATTTTGTAACAGCTGATTCAGAGCAATCGACAGAGATGGTTCAAGCTAATTTGTCAGCTCAATGTGGTGAGATCTGGTTCGTTTTTCGGGGATAGGATCATAATGGACTGGAATGGRTACTGCACAAATTTTATATTTAAATAATAGAAAAAAGAAATGTTATTTTGTATATATTAAACGTAAAATTGTCTTTCAGGTGAATTACTAATGAAAATACCAATCTCTGCAAAGCAATAAAAAATTGTGATGTAATTTTAAGACCTCAAAGTTACGATAATATGCATATTTTATGCGATAAAAATCCAACAATATACGATAATATTATAAACTGCTTTCTAGGAATAGCAGCAATACAAGTAATAATATATCTGATGTTTCCGCTTCAGCAGTGTTTTTTTTTATTTTAAATGAATAATTTCAAATAATTGTTACGTAAATCGGTCTGGTGGATATTCTATATGCTGTTAGCGTGAAACCGAATTACATGATCGGGTATTCTGTTGGTGAGCTGGGTTGTTTTTTCGCAGATGGTTGCTTCACTGCCGAGGAAATGATTTTAAGCGCTCTTTCTCGTGGTTTGGCTTTAGTWGAAAGTGATATAATACATGATACGATGGCCGCAGTAGATCTGGGTTACAAACAGTTGCAACATTTCTGTCGTGAAGACATTGATGTTGCTTATCATAATRGAGCCGACAGTTCTACCATAAGTGGACCTACCGAGTCCATAAAAGTTTTTGTAAAAGAATTACAGGTAATGCTTAGGAGATTTTTTAATAGACATTTAAAATATGAACACTTTTATTCTATAATTATTTTTTCTTTAGAGTAAAGGAATATTTGCTAAAACCGTGCCGACTAGTAATATTACTTTTTGTAGTCGGTACATGTCTCCAGCTGGTTTAAAGTTGTTGGAATGCTTAAAAAAAGTCATTTCTTAGCCAAAAAATCGCAGAGAACGTTAGATATGCACGTCTATTCCCAAAATT
>NW_014570125.1:26525-28295 GCF_001313835.1 Polistes canadensis
TGTTTCGGCAAAAAAAATAACGTAATGTATCATAATTTTACAAACTATTGTAAGATTTAATTTATTATAATTTGAGTAAAATATAAAAGGTAATAATAATGGCTTAAATCATTAACGCTTAACATTAACGCTAAACGATTTCGGTATAATGGTTTTAAGAGATTGAATGGTTAATAATCTATAATCTATAATCTATTGTCGGGTAAACTAAAAAATTATCAAGGAATGCCCGAATATGGAATGCGCCGTCCTGTCTCCACCGACGCTTTTTTATGCCCTTCCCCCTCTCTATCGTCTTTCATCACTTCCTGCTATTCCTTCTAGAAACCTCTCGATTATTGTCCCCAATAAACAACGGATCACTTTCGTACTTCCGGAGCGAGAACGTTCGAGAAATTTCGATGGAGCTACACAAAGGCGACAGACTTGGACGTCCTAATCTTACTATCTAAACAAAACATATCTACAGGAAACGCATTCTTTCTTCTTCGTAACAATCTTACAATCTCACACAAACTCATACCATAACACATGCACTCTTTTGTAGAAAACTTAACACTATGGCTTGCCTCCTCTCTTACAATTACATTTCACCTTTCTTTCTTCGCTTATTTTTGCCCATACGAAGATACACTTTTAAACACTTTTTATGTATTTTTCAATTTTCTACAACTTTTATTTAAAACTTTTTTCGATTAAATGACTTTATTCTAAGATATGGCTTTTTTACTATTTTTTACCCTTCTTCTCAATATCTCGCGATCTGATTGCAGGAAAATTAGCACCATTCGATTCAGCGTCGTCGAATTACCATTATATCAAGTTTTCACAATTTTCCTTTATTTAAGTGGACTAATATATACTGATTTTCTTTCRTAGCCTTACCGATGAAGTTTAAAAAACGGACAAACGTAATTGCTTGTCCCGGAATTGCAATAAGTGGAATCCAAATTAAAGAATTAATATTTAAAAAGAGGAATTTGAAAATTGTCGTGAATGAACTTCGATTTATCCAGAATATTAATAATATAAAGATTGATATCGACGACTTAATAAACGCAGTACTAGGATAAATTTCAAATAATATGACCATGAACAGTGGAGGAAAGATATTGTTAAGGAATGAGTTAAAAAAGAAAAATGATAATATTTTGGATTTTCTCGAGAATACAATAAAAAAGACGAGGAAAAACTTCAATACAAAATTAATTGCTAGAGATTTGCCTTATAGGACAATTACCAAAAATTTTATTTTACCGATAATAAATAACGCGCATTATAACGATGTAAGAAGACTTATTTGTACTCTCGGTAAAGAATCATTTTTAATGACAATCATTGAAACAAAAGAGGAAGATAATGCGATTTCCGTATTGACAAGTGTGGGATTAAACATCGTCCTGAGAATAAAAATTGTTCTCTGTTGTACAGCTCTTCTTTTACATAAGGAAACAAATCTAGGAAAAACTGTTGTCGGTAATATCCCCGAAAACTGTAAAGATCAGCTAAAAATCTGCTTACAAGACTCAAAAYATGAAAATATTATATTTGTGGTTAACACTATTATTGATAATAATATATTTAAAATACATCGAGATATAAAACGAGCACCAGGTTACAAGAAACTTCAGATTTTCGTTCTACAAGACGTACAAGCATCGAAATTCTCACTTCAAAATGAATTCTATGAATCACAAATGTAACTTCATCTTTGTGAAAATGTGTTAGCGCCAAATGGTGTATGCGGCACTTACAGATAAATGCCATTGT
>NW_014570125.1:30286-31878 GCF_001313835.1 Polistes canadensis
ACGATGTCAGCCAGTAAACAGCTGCGATTCCTTACAGGTAATCGGCACAAGCCCACACACCGCACGCCAGCCTCTCGCTTTTAGTACGCAACGCACSGTTCCCCAAATTCGCACACGCACGCTAAACATAACAGAACAATGCCAATATGGCGTAACTCTCTTTTCCAAAACGAACCTTGTCTAAGCTATCCAGATTCCGAGAGACTACGTGCATATTCGAGCACAGGGCCAAAAACACCCTATCCCTTCCACGTACATCAAAGTTCTCCTGCATACATTTTGAATGTCCTTGTGCGCCTTCGCTACTCCACTGATGCCAACGCTACCAAACCTATGAAGTGCGCAATAAAAACCGCATTTAATGCCTTAAATTCAATTAATTATATGCCAAAATTGAACAAATTCGTTTAAAAAGAAGGCAAATTGCTTAGTTAACTTTTAAAAAATCTAAACTTAGCGCAAAGAATAAACTAATAATCTACAAAACAATAATAACACCAATCTCTCGACCTATGGATCACCGCTATGGCGTATAGCAGCGAAATGTCACATTGTCAAGCTTGAGGCTAAATAATCCTAAACCCTACGTAGAATTGTGAATGCTCCACGGTACGTCATTAACGAAAAAATAAGGAAGGACTCAAATATTCCTACTGTTGCGACCGATGCCTTAATCGATACTATAGTGGATTGTACAGTAAATCGAAAATACCCTTACGGGTGATATCGAGATTGTTTATTAATAGAAAGGAGGATAGGAAAATAAAACTCATATAAAACAAATATATTTGAGCCCAGTTAGTATTAAAAAGTACGCTTTATTTGGCTCGGCAGGGAAAAGCTTTTCTGCATAAAAACCCTGGTTGAAACGTTAAAGAAGAATCAGTACAAGCAGAACAGTTCTGGTCACGGGCAGGACCGCCTTCGTCCCTCATCGCTGGCCGAACTTAAATGATGTAGTATTACGCAATACAATAATTCTCCTTGAAGTGGTTCACGCAAGTCTCAGCTTTCCAAGTTAGATAAATCTCATGTGACGAATAACGAGGGACGAATTTCGAGTGAAGAATYTTGAATGATAAATCACGAGTGACGCTAGGCGCGAGAACGCGCTGGGCTTTATACAAAAAAGCGATGCAATGTTGGACCAATCACAGCAAAGCCCGAGGATAACGCGGAWGTCGATACATGTGATTAGAGTAATAAATGTGGTGGGAGAGCGCCAGCGAGAAGAAAGAAGAAGCCCTTACAAACCTCTTGGCGCTACCGTGGTTACCACCAGAAACAAAGATACTGCTTTGTGGCGCGTTTCTCACGACTCGGCAGGGACGTACACGCCCCGGCGCTTCGCCCTACTCACTCGTTGCGTAGGATACGCAACACCCACGATAGAAGAAGAAATAACCAAGCAACCTGCAGATACAAAAAAAGAATTAATACGCATATATACCCGCTAGCCAATGATAACTACAACCAATGTTTCCYTASAAAGCTMCAAAAAATCAACCCAAGACACCTAGTAAAAAATTAGATCTAAATGAAATAAATGACAATTATCTCATTGGACAAATCGTTCACGTGCTATATATTTT
>NW_014570125.1:35319-39322 GCF_001313835.1 Polistes canadensis
TAATATTGCAACTCAACACGTTGCTACCTCCTGTACCGCGCCGCKCTAACTCCTTTGTTACACTATCCGCTAACTTTCTAAAAACTAAGTGGTTTGGTACCACTGTATCGGAGACGCCTGAGATACCTAGATAGGCAACTCGATTTATTTTTCCAACACTCCCCCTTATCTAGGTGTCGTAGATTCCCTCAACATAAACCTAATAGTTTCACACAGGTATTATGCTTGTAACTCGCTAAGGCTTTGGTTAATATATCGGCGGTCATCTTCTCCGTACTTAAATAGTTCAAAATAATAGCACCCTGCTCTTGCGCTTCGCGTGAAAAATAATACCTTATATCAATATGTTTGCTACGGCAATGATAAACGCTATTCTTACATAGTTCTATGGCACTTTGGTTATCACAATAAACTTTGGTTAATTGCTTTAACAAATCATAGGCCTTTATATGTTTTAATAAGTTTCTAACGTATATAATCTCTTTTGTAACTTCTGAAAGGCTCATATATTCAGTTTCCATAGCGGAAAGGGCAACTGACTAGTGCTTCTTACTGTTCCAGCTAACTGGACCCCCTGCAATGTGTACACTGTACCCTGAACACGATCGTCTATCACTATTATCTCCTGCCCAATCTGCGTCTACATACCCTAATAAACTAATTTTGTCTTTGGTATAAGTTATCCCATAGTCCGCAGTAGCTTTTAAATATCGTTAAACTCTTTTCGCCATGTTCCTATGGATTGTTTTAGGATTTGAGCAGAAACGACTTAATAAACTAGCTGCGAACGCTATGTCAGGTCTAGTTTCATTCGCGAGATAAATCAAGCAACCCACTAATTCTCTATATGTTTCATCAATTCTGTTTTCATCTCGATTTCTTACTAGTAACATCAAATCATTTATATTTATGCTCGTCTCTAACGGTGTACTAACTGGATTACATTCCGTTAGATCAAATTTCTCCAAAACATCTTGGATGTATTTCTTCTGCGTTATTTTAATCTTTCCAAGATCTTCATCTCTTTCTACGTGTATACCTAAAATGTCCTTAACTTTTCCTTGATCTTTCATTTTAAACTTTYGTTTCAGCAAACTTTTGATTTCACCTACGCGCGATAAGTCTGCTGACGCTACAAATAAATCGTCGACATAGATGACTATTATYGCATCATTATTTTCTCTCGAATCAACGTAAACGCAAGGATTCACTGCTGTGTTACTAAAACCTAACAGAATCAAATAATTGTCTAATTTACGGTACCATTTACGCCCTGCTTGTTTTAATCCATACAATGGTTTCATTAGTTTACAGACTTTGTCATCCTTTCCTAGTATCACAAAGTTCTCGGGTTGTTCCATATATATATCATCTGTAAGATCACCCTGGACGTAAGCAGTAACAACATCTAATTGATGTACGTACATATTTTTTATTACACTGATCCCTAATAGGCTACGTATTGTTTCAAGTCTAGCTACAGGTGCGAATACTTCGTCAAAATCTATTCCTHCGCATTGTTGATCGCCCCTCGCAACTAACCTTGCTTTAAATCTATCAATAGACCCGTCTATATTTTGCTTTATTTTAAATTACCCTTTACATTTTTATACCTTTTGGTTTTTCGGTCTATTCACTAGTGTCCACGTGTTATTTTCTATTAAAGCGTCGTATTCCGATCTCATTGTTACTAGTCATTGTTCATCTTCTGAGCTGTTCAAGGTTTCTCTAACGGTTTGTGGTTCTTCTGGAATATGTCTCGACTGATAAAGCTTGCGTGGCCTTCCACGTTTTCCCATCCTCTCAATTCTGGGACGTCCCGGCGCTCGATAAAGATGAGGAGTTTCAATCTGATCTATGCTGGTTCCTTAAATACTTTTAGCTTCCTCGTTTTCACCTGATGACTTCTTCACCACGATTTCTTTTTCTTCAACAGCTATTAGCTCCAAAGGTACTTCGAATAGTTGTGGTTCGTCTCCACATATGCTCACGTTTTGGTCTTAGATGAATCGAACGTCTCTACACTTGATGACTGTTCGAGTTCCTCGTTCTCATAGGCGACATGCTTTCTCCTCATCCGAATATCCTACCAATACGTATTCTTTGCCTTTNGGACGTCCCGGCGCTCGATAAAGATGAGGAGTTTCAATCTGATCTATGCTGGTTCCTTAAATACTTTTAGCTTCCTCGTTTTCACCTGATGACTTCTTCACCACGATTTCTTTTTCTTCAACAGCTATTAGCTCCAAAGGTACTTCGAATAGTTGTGGTTCGTCTCCACATATGCTCACGTTTTGGTCTTAGATGAATCGAACGTCTCTACACTTGATGACTGTTCGAGTTCCTCGTTCTCATAGGCGACATGCTTTCTCCTCATCCGAATATCCTACCAATACGTATTCTTTGCCTTTAGCCTCGAACTTATTTCGACGTTTTCTTTTTCCTAGAGCTATTACTCTACTACCAAATTTTCTCATAAATTTCACATATGGTTTCACACCTGACCAATCTTCGTGTAGTGTGACTTCTTTATTTGCCCTTGTAGGACATCTGTTCCTGATATATGCTTCTGTCGAAATCGCTTCAGCCCACAAGGAAATAGGTAAATGTTCTTGCATGAGCATACACCGTGCCATTTCAACGAGCGTACGATTTGCTCTTTCTGACACTYCATTTTGCTRARGTGTRTAYWGCACAGTGAGCTCTCTTCCTATACCTTGTGCTCTTAAATAATCATTGAATTTTTTCGAACAATATTCCTATTCATTGTCAGTTCTCAATTTCTTTATTTAATGACCTGTTTGATTTTCCACGTAGGCTTTGTATGCCTTGAATGCATCCAACATTTCTGAGCGCTTGTTTAATGTCTTAATTTCGATGTAACGAGTCTCATCATCAATAAACTTTACAAAGTACTTCGCTCCCCCTAAAGATGTTGTGCTGAATGGGCCACAAATATCACTATGCACCAACCCTAGTACATTTTTCTCTTTTCAGGTTGATGTCTTGAAAGGCAAATGATAAATTTTGCCCTTTTGGCAAACCTCGCACACTGGATTTGAACTATCCAAGTTATCATTCATACCTACCACTAATTGTTTATTTTTCATCTTACGCATATCATTGAAGTTTAGATGCCCGAGTCTCTAGTGCCATATAATTAATCCGCTGCAATTTTTCTTTTGTATCATAGCGCTGTGTTTATCAGCCTCTTCGACTACGTACAAGCCCTTTTCTTCCTTCGCAGTCATTGCTACAGATCCATCTTTACGTCTTATTTTTGCACCGTCATTGTAGAACGTCACCGTATACCCATTCTTGGTAATTTGCGATAGTGATAGGAGATTGCTTTTAAAACTCGTGGCTAGCATTACGTCCTTTAATTTTACTGGGTTTTCTTCTTTCCCTGTATTTACTTTAATTTCAATCGTTTCTCTTCTAGTAGAGTTCACGCTTTTTTCGGTAGCTTTATAAATCTTCGTGCGGTGCTCATCCAGGTTCACAAATTTATCTTTCTCGTTGCTTACATGTGTAGTTGCACCACTATCTAGATACCAAACGTTTGGTTTTCTAGAATCATTCTTAAGCACAGCTGCCGCCAAAGCATCATTTTGTTTTTGACTTGTGTTTGCATTTTTGTATCGACAATCACTGGCCCGATGCCCATATTTCATGCATATGTAGCAATTGCCACTGAATCTAAACCCTCTTTCCTTATTCTTTACGCTCTCACCTTGTTTGTGTGTTGTGTAATTATTCTGTTTATTCTTAGTCACTAAAGCATTATCAGAGCGTGTTTCTCCAGATACTGTGTAAACTTCCCCTCTCCGTGTTTCTTCTTTAATGAGCTTAACTTTCAAACTCTCTAGATCGGGTAATTCATCTCGTGACTCTATAGCGATAGTGAAGTTTTCGTATTCAGCTAGCATTGAACCTAATAAAATTATCGACACAAGTTTTTCGGGTATAGAAATTCCCACTTCTTCTAATTGCTCAACCTTAC
>NW_014570126.1:0-2725 GCF_001313835.1 Polistes canadensis
TAAAATAAATGATATATGCTAGATTTTATTAGGAATACTACTTTTGATTTTTTTGTATTCGTTTTAAAATTTGAAAGAAAACATTTTATAGCTTTTGTTTAATTGAACTTTTTTAAAAATATTATAGTTTTTACCTACAGTTTTTATCCTGAAAGTAGCAAAACTTTCTTTTTAATTATACTGAAATATTTTTAGCTACGGTACAAATGTGCTACTAGAAACAAAACAGAATTGACGTCAGGTTTACTACAATCGAGTTTCGACGAAAAAGAATTAAATTCTAAACGTAAAGTAAACAAAAAATTTCGTAACAAGATGATTTTTTTTCTTTTTCTAGACAGCAGTTGACCAAATATAAATTAAATTAGCATAATTCTTTGGGACTTTACACTTATTATTTGTAAGTATACGATTTAAAGCTTGAAAGAAAACGTTTCATAGCGTCTGTTAAATAGCACTTTTTTAGATTGTACTTATTTTATAACTACGAATTAATATAAAAAGTAGCGAAAATTTCCTTTACAATATGATAATAGATTTTTAGCAACGGTAAAAAGGAACTACAGGAAACAAGACAGAATAGATATTTTGTTGACTACAATCGAATTTCTTCCAAATATAACTGAAATTTAAACGTAAAATAACCAAAAGAAGTTGTAAAAAAATGATTTTTTTTTTTGGGACTGCAGTTGTAAAAATATAAATTTTATTTGCTAGATATTATTCAAACTAACACTTTTTATTTGTTATTATACGCTTTAAAACTTAAAAGAAAATGAGTTATAGCCTTTGTTCTACAGTATTTTTTCAGATATTTGATAGTTTTTACTTAGAATAATTCTAGAAAGCAGCGAAAACTTTTCTTAGATATATTGAAAAGTTTTTAGCGATGGTACAATGTGATACTAGAAACATTACAGAATAGCATGTCAGGTTGACTACAATCGAGTTTCGACGAAAAAGAATAGAATTCTAAACGTAAAGTAACCACAAAATTTCGTAATAAAATAATTTTTTCCTCTTTCTTGACTGCAGTAGTCCCAATATAAATTAAGTTACCATAATTCAATCGGACCTAACACATATTATTTGTAAGTATACGCTTTAAAGCTTGAAAGAAAACGTTTTAAAGGGTCTGTTAAATAGCACTTTTTTAGATTGTATTTATTTAATAACTACGATTTAATCCAGAAAGCTGCAGAAATTTCTTTCTAAATATAATAATACATTTTTAGTAGCGGTAAAAATGAACTACGGGAAACTACACAGAAAAGACATTAGGTTTACTATAATCGAGTTTCGTGAAAAAGAATTAAATTCTTCAATAATTGTAACAAAAAAAGGTTGTAATAAAATGATTTTTTCTCTTTTTTTGGACTTCAGTGGTTAAAATATAAATTTTATTTGCTAGATTTTATTGGACTAAACAAATTTCATTTCTTAGTATACGCTTTAAAACTTGAAAGAAAATGTTTTATAGCTTCTGTTCTACAGCATTTCTTTAGATATTTGATAGTTTTTACTTATAAATTATCTAGAAAGCAGCGAAATCTTTTTTTAAATATTTTGAAAAGTTTTTAGCGAAGGTACAATGTACCAATGCAAACAAGACAAAATAGATGTCAGGCTTACTACAATCGAGTTTCGACGAAAAAGAATTGAATTCTAAACGTAAAGTTGCTAAAAAATGTAGTAGAAAAAAGATTGTTTTCCTTTTTCTTGACTGCAGTAGTCCAAATATAAATGATGTTTGCATAATTTTTTTGGACTTAGCACTTATTATTTGTAAGTAAACGCTTTAAAACTTGAAAGAAAACGTTTCATATCGTATGTTAAATAGCACTATTTTAGATTGTATTTATTTTATAACTACGATTTAATCCAGATAGTAGCGAAAATTTCTCTTAAATATAATAATACATTTTTAGCAACGGTACATATGTACTACTAGAAACAAAACAGAATGTTTGTCAGGTTTACTACAATCGAGTATTGTTTAAAAAGAATTGAATTCTTTTCGTAAAGTATCAAAAAAAAATTGTAATAAAATGATTTTTTCTCTTTTTTTATACTGCAGTTGTATAAATGTAATTGGTATTTGCTAGATTTTATTGGAACAAACACTTTTCATTAGTTAGTCTACGCTTTAAAACTTTAAAGAAAATGTTTTATAACTTTTGTTCTACAGCATTTTTTTAGATATTTGATAGTTGTTACTTATAAATATTCTAGAAAGCAGCGAAAACTTTTCTTAAAAATAATAAAGAGTTTATAGCGAAGGTACAATTTGTTATTAGAAAAATTACAGAATGGATGTCAGGTTGACTACAATTGAGTTTCGACGAAAAATAATTGAATTCTAATCGTAAAATAACAAAAAAATTTCGTAATAAAATTATTTTTTTCCTTTTTTTGACTGCAGTTGTCCAAATATAAATTAAATTAGCATAATTTTTTGGGACTTAACACTTATTATTTTTAAGTATACGCTTTAAAGCTTAAAAGAAAACGTTTTATAGCGTCTGGTAAATAGCACTTTCTTAGATTGTATTTATTTTATACCAACGATTTAATCCAGAAAGTAACGAAAATTTCATTTTAAATATAATAATACATTTTTGTCAACTGTAATAATGAACAACTAGAAACTAGACACAGTAGATGTTATGTTAACTACAATCGAATTTCTTTAAAATTTAATGGAATTTTACACATGAAGTAACCA
>NW_014570126.1:3120-5639 GCF_001313835.1 Polistes canadensis
TTTGTAATAAAATAATTTTTTTTCCTTTTTTTGACTGCAGTTGTCCAAATATAAATTAAATTAGCATAATTCTTTAGGACTTAACACTTATTATTTGTAAGTATACGCTTTAAAGCTTGAAAGAAAACGTTTCGTAGCGTCTGTTAAATAGCACTTTTTTAGATTGTATTTATTTTATAACCACGAATTAATCCAGAAAGTAGCATAAATTTCTTTTTAAATATAATAATACATTTATAGCAACGGTACAAATGTGCTACTAGAAACAAAACAGAATGGAAGTCAGGTTTACAACAATCGAGTTTTGTTGAAAAAAAATTGAATTCTTCTCGTAAAGTAACAAAAAAAATTTGTAATAAAATGATTTTTTTTTTTTTTGTACTGCAGTTTTTTAAATATAAATGTTATTTGCTAGATTTTATTGGACTAAACAATTTTTATTTGTTAGTACAAGCTTTAAAACTTGAAAGAAAATGTTTTATAGCTTTTGTTCTACAGCATTTTTTTAGATATTAGACAGTTTATACTTATAACTAATCTAGAAAGCAGCGAAAACTTTTCTTGAAGAAATTAAAAAGTTTTTAGCGAAGGTACAATGTGCTATTAGAAACATTACAGAATTGATGTCAGGTATACTACAATCTAGTTTCGACGAAATTAAATTGAATTCTAAACGTAAAGTAACTAAAAAGCGTACTAATAAATTGATTTTTCAAATTTTTCTTGACTGCAGTAGTCCAAATATAAATGATGTTTGCATAATTCTTTCGGACTTATCACTTTTTATTTGTAAGTATACGAATTAAAGCTTGAAAAAAAACGTTTCATAGCGTCTGGTAAATAGATCTTTCTTAGATTGCATTTATTTTATACCGACGATTTAATCCAGAAAGTAGCGAAAATTTCATTTTAAATATAATATTACATTTTTGGCAACGGTAATAATAAACAACTAGAAACTAGACACAGTAGATGTTTGGTTGACTACAATCGAATTTCTTCAAAATTTAATGGAATTTTACACGTGAAGGACACATAAAAATTTATAATAAAATTATTTTATCTCTTCTTTTGGACTGCAGTTGTTAAAATATAAATTTTATTTGCTAGATATTATTCGAACTAACACTTTTCATGTGTTAGTATACGCTTTAAAACTTGAAAGAAAATGTTTAATAGCTTTTGTTTTATAGCATTTCTCTAGATATCTGATAGTTTTCACTAATAATTAATCTATAAAGCAACGAAAAATTTTCTTAAATATATTGAAAAGTTTATAGCGAAGGTATAATGTGCTACTAGAAACATTACTGAATAAATGTCAGGTTGACTACAATCGAGTTTCGACGAAATTAAATTGAATTCTAAACGTAAAGAAACTAAAAAATGTAGTAATTAAAGGATTTTTTTCCTTTTCCTGGACTGCAGTTGTCGAAATATAAATTAAATTAGAATTATTCTTTGGGACCTAACACTTTTTATTTGTAATTGTACGCTTTGAAGCGTGATAGAAAACGTTTTATAGCGTCTGTTAAATAGCACTTTTTTAGATTGTATTTATTTTATAACTACGATTTAATCCAGAAAGTAGCAGAAACTTCTTTTTAAATATAATAATACATTTTTGGCAACTGTAAAAATTAACTACTAGAAATTAGAAACAATAGATGTTTAGTTGACTAAAATCGAATTTCTTCAAAATTTAATGGAATTTTACACGTGTAGTAACCAAAAAAAGTTGTAAAAAAACGATTTTGTCTCTTTTTTTTAACTGCAGTAGTTAAAATATAAATGTTATTTGCTAGATTTTATTGGACCAAACACTTTTCATTTGTTAGTATACGCTTTAAATACTTGAGAGAAAATGTTTTATAGCTTTTGTTTTACAGCATTTCTTTAGATAATTGATAGTTTTTACCTATAATTAATCTAGAAAGCAGCGAAAACTTATCTTAAAAATATAGAAAAGTTTTTAGCGAAGGTACAATGTGCTATTAGAAGCATTACAGAATTGATGTCAGGTCGTCTACAATCAAGTTTCGACGATAAAAAATTGAATTCTAAACGTAAAGTAACTAAAAAATATAGTAATAAAATGATTTTTTTCCTTTTTCTTGACTGCAGTAGTCTAAATATAAATGATGTTTGCATAATTTTTTCAGACTTGGCACTTATTATTTGTAATTACACACTTTAAAACTTGAAAGAAAACGTTTCATAGCGTCTGGTATATAGCACTTTTTTAGATTTTATTTATTTTATAACTATGATGTAATATAGAAAATAGCGGAAATTTCTTTTTAAATAAAATAATACATTCTTAGCAACAGTACATATTTGCTACTAGAAACAAAACAGAATGGACGTCAGGTTTACTACAATCGAGTTTTGACGAAAAAGAATTGAATTCTTCACGTAATGTAACCAAAAAATGTTGTAAAAAAGTGGTTTTTTTTTTTTTGGACTGCAGTTGTTAAATAATAAATGTTATTTGCTAGATTTTGTTGGACCAAAGACTT
>NW_014570126.1:7014-9360 GCF_001313835.1 Polistes canadensis
TTTTATTTGTAAGTATACGCTTTAAAACTTGAAAGAAAATGTTTTGTAGCATTTGTTCTACAGCGATTCTTTAGAAATTTAATAGTTTTTTTTTTAAATAATCTAGAAAGCAGTGAAATATTTTTTTAAATATATTAAAAAGTTTTTAGCGAAGGAACAATGTGCTATTAGAAACATTACAGAATTGATGTCAGGTTGACTACAAACGAGTTTCGACGAAAAAGAATAGAATTCTAAACGTAAAGTAAATAAAAAATGTAGTAAATAAATGATTTTTTTCCTTTTTTTTGACTGCAGTATTCTAAATATAAATGATGTTTGCATAATTTTTTCGGTCCTAGCACTTATTATTAATAAGAATACGCTTTAAAACTTGAAAGAAAACGTTTCATAGCGTCTGTTAAATAGCACTTTTTAACATGTATTTATTTTATAGCTACGATTTAATCCAGAAAGTAGCAGAAACTTCTTTTTAAATATAATAATACATTTTTGGCAACTGTAAAAATGAACTACTAGAAACAAGACACAATAGATGTTTAGTTGACAAAAATCGACGTTCTTCAAAATTTAATGGTATTTAACACGTGTAGTAACCAAAAAAAGTTGTAAAAAAACGATTTTCTCTTTTTTTGGACTGCAGTGGTTACAATATAAATTTTATTTGCTAGATATCATCTGAACTGACACTTTTCATTTGTAAGTATACGCTTTAAAACTTGAAAGAAAATGTTTTATAGCTTTTGTTCTGTAGCATTTCTTTAGATATTTGATAGTTTTTACTTATATTTAATCTAGAAAGCTGARAAATTTTTTCTAAAAAATATTAAAAAGTTTTTAGCGAAGGTACAATTTGCTATTAGGAACATTTGAGAATATCATGTCAGGTTGACTACAATCGAGTTTCGAAGAAAAAGAATTGAATTCTAAACGTAAAGTAACATAAAAATTTCGTAATAAAATGTTTTTTTTCCTTTTTCTTGACTGCAGTTGTCCTAATGTAAATTAAATTAGCATAATTCTTTAGGACTTAACACTTATTATTTGTAAGTATCCGCTTTAAAGCTTGAAAGAAAACGTTTCATAGCGTCTGTTATATAGCACATTTTTAAATTGTATTTATTTTATAACTATAATTTAATATAGAAAGTAGCGGAAATTTCTTTTTAAATATAATAATGCATATTCAGCAACAGTACAAATGTGCTACTAGAAACAAAACAGAATGGACGTCAGGTTTACTACAATCGAGTTTTGAAGAAAAAGAATTAAATTCTTTACGTATTGTTACCGAAAAATGTTGTAATAAAATGATTTTTTCTATTTTTTGGTACTGCAGTTGTGAAGAAATAAATGTTATTTGCTAGATTTTATTGGATCAAACAGTTTTTATTTGTAAGTATACGCTTTAAAACTTAATAGAAAATTTTTTATATCTTTTGTTATGAAGCTCTTTTTTAGATAATTTATAGCTTTTAAATGTAGTTTTAATCTTGAAAGTAGCAAAAATTTCTTTTTAAATATACTAAAACCTTTTAAGCAACGGTACAAATGTACTACTGGAAACAAAACAGAATAGACATCAGATTTACTACAATCGAGTTTGGTTGAAAAAGAACTGAATTCTTCAATTCAAGTAACGAAAAAATTTTGTAATAAAATAATTTTTTCCCTTTTTCTTAACCGCAGTTGTCCAAATATAAATTATATTAGCATAATTCTTTGGAACTAACCACTTACTATTTGTAAGTATACGATTTAAAGCTTAAAAGAAAACGTTTCATAGCGTCTTTTGAATAGCACTTTTTTAGATTTTACTTATTTTATAACTACAATTTAATCTAGAAAGTAACGGAAATTTTTTTTTTTTTATAATTATACATTTTTAGCAACAGTACAAATGTGCTACTAGAAATAAAACAGAAAGGACGTCAGGTTTACTACAATCGAGATTTGATGAAAAAGAATTAAATTCTTAACGTAATGTAACCAAAAAATGTTGTAATAAAATGATTTTTTTTCTTTTTCTTGACTGCAGTAGTCCAAATATAAATGATGTTTGCATAATTTTTTCGGTCTTAGCACTTATTATTTGTAAGTATATGCTTTAAAACTTGAAAGAAAACGTTTTATAGCGTCTGTTAAATAGCACTTTTTTAGATTTTATTTATTTTATAACTACAATTTAATCTAGATAGTGGCGAAAATTTTTTTTTAAATATAATAATACATTTTTAGCAACGGTACCAATGTGCTATTAGAAACAAAACAGAATGGAAGTCAGGTTTACTACAAACGAGTAATGTTGAAGAAAAATTGATTTTTTCTCGTAAAGTAACAAAAAAA
>NW_014570126.1:11037-12444 GCF_001313835.1 Polistes canadensis
AAACACTTTTTATTAGTTAGTATACGCTTTAAAACTTAAAAGAAAATGTTTTATAGCTTTTGTTCTACAGCATTTTTTTAGATATTTAATAGTTGTTACTTATAATTTATCTAGAAAGCAGTGAAATCTTTTTTTAAATATATTGAAAAGTTTTTAGCGAAGGTACAATATGCTATTAGAAAAATTACAGTGGATGTCAGGTTGACTATAATCGAGTTTCGACGAAAAAGAATAGAATTCTAAACGTAATGTAACTAAAAAATGTAGTAATTAAATGATATTTTTCCATTTTCTTGACTGCAGTATTCCAAATATAAATGATGTTTGCATAATTTTTTCGGTCTTAGCACTTATTATTTGTAAGAATACGCTTAAAAACTTGCAAGAAAACGTTTCGTAGCGTCTGTTAAATAGCACTTTTTAGATTGTATTTATTTTATTACTACGATTTAATCCAGAAAGTAGCAGAAACTTTTTTTTAAATATAATAATACATTTTTGGCAACTGTAAAAATGAACAACTAAAAACTAGACACAATAGATGTTTAGTTGACTAAAGTCGAATTTCTTCAAAATTTAATAGAATTTTACACGTGTAGTAACCAAAAAAAGTTGTAATAACATGATTTTTTTCTGTTTTTCTAGACAGCTGTTGTTGTAAAATAAATGATATAAGCTAGATTTTAATAGCATTACCAATTTTTATGTGTTAGTATACGCTTTAAAACTTCAAAGAAAAGGTATTATATCTTTTGTTCTATAGCATTTCTTTAGATATCTGATAGTTTTCACTAATAATTTATCTTTAAAGCAGCGAAAACTTTTCTTAAATATATTGAAAAGTTTTAAGCAAAGGTAAAATGTGCTATTATAAACATTACAGAATGGATGTCCGGTTGACTACAATCGAGTTTCGACGAAAAAAAAATTGAATTTAAAAAAGTAAACTAGCCAAAAAATTTCGTAAGAAAATGATATTTTTCCTTTTTCTTGACTGCAGTTGTCGAAATATAAATTAAATTAGCATAATTTTTTGGGACCTAACACTTTTTATTTGTAAGTGTACGCTTTGAAGCGTGAGAGAAAACGTTTTATAGCGTCTGTTTAATAGCACTTTTTAGATTGTATTTATTTTATAACTACGATTTAATCCAGAAAGTAGCAGAAACTTCTTTTTAAATATAATAATACATTTTGGGCAACTGTAAAAATTAACTACTAGAAACTAGAAACAATAGATGTTTAGTTGACTAAAATCGAATTTCTTTAAAATTTAATGGAATTTTACACGTGTTGTAACCAAAAAAAGTTGTAAAAAAACGATTTTGTCTCTTTTTTTTAGCTGCAGTATTTAAAATATAAATGTTATTTGCTAGATTTAATTGGACCATACACTTTTCATTTGTT
>NW_014570126.1:15043-16279 GCF_001313835.1 Polistes canadensis
AAATATAAATGTTATTTGCTAGATTTTATTGGACCAAACACTTTTCATTTGTTAGTATACGCTTTAAATACTTGAAAGAAAATGTTTTATAGCTTTTGTTCTACAGCATTTCTTTAGATATTTGATAGTTTTTACCTATATTTAATCAAGAAAGCAGCGAAAACTTTTCTTATAAATATTGCAAAGTTTTTAGCGAAGTTACAATTTGTTATTAGAAAAATTACAGAATGGCATGTCAGGTTGACTACAATCGAGTCTCGACGAAAAAGAATTGAATTCTAAACGTAAAGAAACCAAAAAATATCGTAATAAAATAATTATTTTTCTTTTTCGTGACTGCAGTAGTCAAAATATAAATTAAGTTAGCATAATTCTGTCGGACTTAACACCTATTATTTGCAAGTATACGCTTTGAAGCTGGAAAGAAAACGTTTTATATCGTCTGTTAAATAGCACTTTTTCAGATTCTATTTATTTTATAACTACGATTTTATCTAAAAAGTAGCAGAAACTTCTTATTAAATATAATAATACATTTTTAGCAACGGTAAAAATGAACTACTGGAAACTAAACTGATTAGATATTTTGTTGACTACAATCAAATTTCTTTAAAATATAATTAAATTCTAAACGTAAAGTAACCAAAAAAATATGTAAAAAAACGATTTCTTTTTTTTTTTGGACTGCAGTTGTTAAATTATAAATGTTATTCGCTAGATTTTATTAGACCAAAGACTTTTCATTTCTTAGTATACGCTTTAAAACTGGAAAGAAAATGTTTTGTTGCGTTTGTTCTACAGCATTTCTTTAGAAATTTGATAGTTTTTCCTTTTAATTAATTTAGAAAGCAGCGAAAACTTTTCTTAAATATATTGAAAAGTTTTGAGCAAAGTTAAAATGTGCTATTGGAAACATTACGGAATGGATGTCCGGTTGCCTACAATCGATTTTCAACGAAAAAAAAATTAAACTCAAAACGTAAAGTAACCAAAAATTTTCGTAATGAAATGATTTTTTTCCTTTTTCTTGACTGCAGTTGTCCCAATATAAATTAAATTAGCATAATTCTTTGGGACCTAACACTTATTATTTGTTAGTATACGCTTTAAAGCTTGAAAGAAAACGTTTTATAGCATTTGTTATGTAGCACTTTTTTAGATACCTGATAGTTTTCATAATAAATTTTATCAAGAAAGTGGCGAAAATTTTTTTAAATATATTGAAAAATTTTTAGC
>NW_014570126.1:16569-24227 GCF_001313835.1 Polistes canadensis
TATTGAAAAATTTTTAGCAAATGTCAAAATATGCTTTTAGAATCAAAACCGAATGGATGTCAGGTTTACTACAATCGAGTTTCGATGAAAAGGAGTTGAATTCTTCGCGTAAAGTAACAAAAAAAAGTTGTAATAAAGAAATTTTTTCCATTTTTTTGGACTGCAGTAGTCCAAATATAAATAATGTTTGCCAAATTTTTTTAAACTAAACACTTTTTAATTGGAAGTATAAACTTTAAAGCTTGAAAGAAAATGTTTCGTAGTTTCTGGTAAGTAGCACCTTTATAGTAATTTTGTAGTTTTTAACTACGATTTATTTTACAAAGTAAATAAAATATTTATTAAATATATTAAAAATTGTTTAGCAAAGGTAAAAATGAGCTATAGAGACTAATCAGAATAAGAATTAGGTTGACTACAATCGAGTTTCGTCGAAAGACAATTGTATTCTACACGTAAAGTAACCAAAAAAAATTGTAATAAAATGATTTTTACTCTTTTTTTGGATTTTAGATGTTGAAATGTAAATAATATTTGCTTGATTTTATTGGACATAAAACTTTTTATTTGTTAGTAGACGCTTTAAAACTTGAAAAAAAACGTTTTATAGATTCTGGTAAATAGCACTTTTTTAGATTTATTATATTTTTTACCAAAGATTTAAATCACAAAGACGCTAAAATTTCTTTTACATATATTAAAAAATTTTTAGCAATAGAAAAAATTTGTTAATAGAAACTAAACAGAATTGATGTCAGGTTGACTACAATAGAGTTTCGTTGATAGAGAATGGAAAACTACACGTAAAGTATCAAAAAAGGTCGTATTAAAATGATTTTTTTCTTTTTTTTTGACCTCAATATTCCAAATATAAATGATATTTGTCCAATTCTTTCAAACTTAACACTTTAAATTTGTTAGTATACGCTTTAAAAAGGAACAGTAAACGTTTCATAGCTTCTGGTMAATAGAACTTATTTAGATTCTTTTTAATTTTTAACTACAATTTATTCCAAAAAGCAGCAAAAATTTCTTTTTATATATAATCAAAATTTTTTACCGAATGTAGAAATGTGCTATTAGAAACTAAACAAAATAGATGTTTGGTTGACTACAATCGATTTTTGCCGAAAAATAATTGAATTCTACACGGCAAGTAACCAAGAAAAGTTGTAAAAAACGATTTTTTCTCTTTTCTTCGACTACAATTGTGGAATAGTAAATGATATTATCTATATTTTTTTAGACATAAATTTTTTTATTTATTAGTATACGCATTAAAAATTGAAAGAATACGTTTTATAGCTTTTGTTATTTTGCACTTTTTCATAATTTTTATAGTTTTTAACTACGATTAATTCCAGAAAGTAGCGAAAATTTCTTTCTAAATATATTAAAACATTTTTAGCAACATTAAAAATGTGCTTTTAGAAACTAGACAGAATGGATGACAGGATAACTACAATCGAGTTTCGTCTAAGTAAATTAAATTCTACACGTAAAGTAACAAAAAAAAGTCGTAGTAAAATGATTTTTTCACTTTTTAAGGACTTTAGTTGTTAAAATATAAATGATATTTGCTAGATTTTATTTTACTTAACACTTACTATTTGTTGGATTCGCTTTAAAACTTGAAAAAAAACGTTTTGTAGATTTGGTTATAAAGTACTTCTTTAAATATCTGATTCATTTCAACTATATTTTAATGTGTTATGCAGCGAACATTTTTCTTAAATATATTTAAAAATTTTTAGCGACGGTAAAATGTGCTATTAGAAACAAGACAGAATGGAAGTTAAGTTGACTACAATTAAATTTTGTCGAAAAATAATTGAATTCTACACGTAAAGTAACCAAAGAAAGTTGTAATAAAATGATTTTTTCTCTTTTCCTCAACTACAGTTTTTAAAGGAAAATGATAATTGCAATATTTTATTGGACATTACACTTTTTATTTGTTAGTGTACGCTTTAATACAAAAGTAAACGTTTTATAGCTTTTGTTATACAGCACTTTTTTAAAAATTTTATTGTTTTTAACTACAATTTAATCAAGAAAATGGCTAAAATTTCATTCTAAATATATTAACACATTTTTAGCGACGTTAAAAATGTACTACTGGAAACAAAACAGAAAGGATATCAGGTTGTCTACAATCGATTTTTGTCGAAAAAGAAATGAATTTTACACGTAAAGAACCAAAAAGAAGTCATAATTAATTTATTTTTTCCCTTTCTTTAGATTGCAGATGTTGAAATGTAAATGATATTTGCTTGATTATATTGGATATAACACTTTTTATTTGGTAGTATATGATTTAAAACTTGAAAGAAAACGTTTTATAGATTTTGGTAAATAGCATTATTTTAGATTTCTTATATTTTTTACCAAAGATTTAAATCACAAAGAAGCTAAAATTTTTTTTAAATATATTGATAAATTTTTAGCGACGGGTAAAATGTGATATTAGAAACATTACAGAATGAATGTCAGGTTGACTACAATCGAGTTTCGACGTAAGGGAATTGAATTCTAAACGTAAAGTAACCAAAAAATTTCGTCATAAAATGATTTTTTTCCTTTTTCTTGTCTGCAGTTTTCTAAATATTAATTAAATTAGCATAATTCTTTAGGACTTACCACTTATTATTTGTAAGTATACGCTTTAAAGCTTGAAAGAAAACGTTTTATAGCGTCTGTTAAATAGCATTTTTTAGATTGTATTTATTTTATAACTACGATTTAATCCACAAAGTAGCAGAAATTTCTTTTTAAATATAATAATACATTTTAGCAACGGTAAAAATAAACTACTAGAAAATAGATAGAATAGATATTTGGTTGACTGCAATCGAATTTCTGCAAAACTTAATAGAATCGTACACGTAAAGTAACCAAAAAAAGTTGTAATAAAATTATTTATTTTGTTTTTTTAAATTGCAGTAGTTAAAATATAAATTTTATTTGCTAGATATTATTCGAACTAACACTTTTCATGTGTTAGAATACGCTTTAAAGCGTTAAATAAAATGTTTTATCGCTTTTGTTCTATAGCATTTCTTTAGATATCTGATAGTTTTAACTAATAAATTATCTAGAGAGAAGCAAAAACTTTTCTTAAATTTATTGAAAAGTTCTTAGCGAAGGTACAATGTGCTATTAGAAACATTACAGAATGGATGTCAGGTTTACTACAACTTTTTTTTGACGAAAAATTATTGAATTTTTCACGTAATGTAACCAAAAAATGTTGTAATAAAATGATTTTGTCTCCTCTTTTGGACTGCAGTTGTTTAAATATAAATGTTATTTGCTAGATTTATGGGACCAAACACTTTTTATTTGTTAGTATAAGCTTTAAAACTTGAAAGAAAACGTTTCATTGCGTCTGTTAAATAGCACTTTTTTTGATTGTTTTTATCTTATAACTACGATTTATTCCAGAAAATAGCGGATATTTCTTTTTAAATATAATAATAAATTTTTAGCAACAATAAAAATAAACTACTAGCAACTAAACAGAATGGACGTCAGGTTTACTACAATCGAGTTTTGTTGAAAAAGAATTGAATTCTTCACGTAAAGTAACAAAATAAACTTGAAATAAAACGATTTTTCCTTTTTTATGGACTGCAGTTGTTAAAATTTAAATGGTATTTGCTAGATTTTATTAAACCTAACATTTTTCATTTGTTAGTCTACCCTTATAATTTTAAAGAAAATGTTTTATGGCTTTTGTTCTACTGCATTTTTTTAGATATCTGATAGTTTTCACTAATTCTTAATCTAGAAAGCAGCGAAAATTTTTAATAAATATATTGAAAAGTTTCAGCGACAGTACAATGTGCTATTAGAAACATGACAGAATGGATGTCCCAATAAGGGTTTTCCAAATACTTTTTCACGGAAGCCGCTACATATGGACGAGCATTGTCATACAGGAGAATATTTTTTTCGTGTCTAGAATAGTATTGAGAGCGTTTTTCCTTCAGAGCTCAGCTCAATCTTATTAATAGTGTTCGATAGAGGGCTCCGGTGATTGTTTTGCTCGGATTAAGCAACTTATAATACACTACACCCAGCTGATCCCACCAAATACACAGAATGAGTTTTTCCCGTGAATATTCGGTTTTGCTGTTGAAGTTGACGCATTGCTTGGTAATTCCCATGATTTTATTCTTTTTAAATTATCAAAATGTATCCATTTCTCGAAACCAGTGATGATACGATGTAAAAAAGCCCTTTTTTTATGTCTAGCTAGCAGTATTTCACTTAAGCATAATCGGTCTTTAATATCTCTCGGCTTGAATTCGTACGGAACCTAATTTCCTTGTTTATTAATCATTCTTAATGATTTTGAACGATGTGAGACTGCTTGCTGAGTGACTTTATTTTTTACAGTTAGTTCTTTTTGTGTTTAAGATTCTTCCTCTAATATTTCCTCTAATTCTGCATCTTCCTAAATTTTTGCCTTCCACTGCGATCTTTGTTTTCTACATTCACAATGTGCTATTAGAAAAAAGACATAATGGATGTCAGGTTGACTACAATCGAGTTTCGTTGAAAAAGAATTGAATTCTTCACGTAAAGTAACCAAAAAATGTTCTACTAAAATGATTTTTTCCTTTTTTTTGGACTGCAGTTGTTGAAATATAAATGTTATTTGTGGATTTCATTAGACCTAACATTTTGTGTTTGTAAGTATACGCTTTAAAGCTGGACAGAACACGTTTCATAGCTTATGTAAAATATCACTTTTTTAAATTTGTTATATTGTTTAACTACAGTATAATCCACAGTGTAGCGAAAATTTTTTTTTAAATATATTAAATTTTTTTTGTAAAGGTAAATATTTGCTATTAGAAACATTACAGAATGGATGTCAGGTCGTCTACAATCAAGTTTCGACGATAAAAAATGGAATATTAAACGTAAAGAAACAAAAAAAGATGTAATATAATGATTTTTTCTCTTTCTTCGACTGCTGTAGTTTAAAAGTAAATGATATTTGCAGTATTTATTGGACATAATATTTTTTACTCATTATTATAAACTCTAAAACTTTAAAGAAAATGTTTTATAGAATTTGTTATATAGCACTTTTTTTGAAATATTATAGTTTTTAACTACGATTTAATATTGAAACTAGCAAAAATTTCTTTCTAAATATATTTAAACATTTTTTGCGACGGTTAAAATGTGCTACTACAAACAAAAAAGATTAAATGTAAGGTTTACTACAATCAAATTTCGTTGAATAAGAATAGGATTCTTCAAGTTAAAACCTAAAAAATGTTGTAATAAGATATTTTTTCCCTTTTTTTGGACTTAAGTTGTTAAAATATAATTGTTGATTACTAGATTATTTTTGACCTAACACTTTATATTTGTAAGTATACGTTTTAAAGCTTGGAGGAAAACATTCCATAGCTTCTGTTCAATAGAACTTTTTTAGATTTTTTATAATTCTTAACTACAATTTAGTCCAGAAAGTAGCCAAAATTTTTCTTTTTAAATATATTCTTCACGTTAAGTAACCAACATATGTTGTAATCAAATGTTTTTTTCCTTTTTCTAGGACTGCAGATGTTTAAATATAAATGTTATTTGCTAGATTTTATTGGAACAAACACTATTCATTTCTTAGTACACGCTTTAAAACTTGAAAGAAAATGTTTTATAGCTTTTGTTCTACAGAATTTCTTTAGATATTTGATAGTTTTTACTTATAATTATTCTAGAAAGCAGCGAAATCTTTCTTTAAATATGTTAAAAAGTTTTTAGCGAAGGTACAATGTGCTAATACAAACAAGACAAAATAGATGTTAGGTTTACTACAATCAAGTTTCGACGATAAAAAATGGAATTCTAAACGTAAAGTATCTAAAAAATATAGTAATAAAATGATTTTTTTTCCTTTTTCTTGACTGCAGTTGTCCTAATGTAAATTAAATTAGCATAATTCTTTAGGACTTATTACTTATTATTTGTAAGTATCATCTTTAAAGCTTGAAAGAAAACGTTTCATAGCGTCTGTTATATAGCACATTTTTAGATTTTATTTATTTTATAACTATGATTTAATATAGAAAGTAGCGGAAATTTCTTTTTAAATATAATAATACATATTTAGCAACAGTACAAATGTGCTACTACAAACAAAACAGAATGGACGTCATGTTAACTACAATCGAGTTTTGTTGAAAAAGAATTGAATTCTTCTCGTAGAGTAACAAAAAAAATTGTAATAAAATGATTTTTTCTCTTTTTTTGTACTGCAGTTGTTTAAATATAAATGTTATTTGCTAGATTTATGGGACCAAAAACTTTTTAGTTGTTAGTATAAGCTTTAAAACTTGAAAACAAATGTTTTATAGCTTTTGTTCTACAGCATTTCTTTAGATATTTGGTAGTTTTTACGTATAAATAATCTAGAAAGCAGCGAAATCTTTTTTTAAGTATATTGAAAAGTTTTTAGCGAAGCTACAATGTGCTATTAGAAACATTACAGAATTGGTGTCAGGTTGACTACAATCGAATTTCGACGAAAATAATTGAATTCTAAACTTGAAGTAACCAAAAAATGTAGTAATAAAATGATTTTTTTCGTTTTTTTGAACTGCAGTTGTTGAAATAGAAATGTTATTTGCTAGATTTTGCTGGATTTACCACTTTTTATTTGTAATTATATTCTTTAAAACTTAAAAGAAAACGTTTTATATATTTTGTTATATTGCATTTCTTTAGATATCTGTGAGTTTTAACCTATTATTTAATACAAAAAGCAGCAAAAATTTTGCTTAAATATATTAAAAAGTTCTAAGCGACGGTAAAATGTTCTATTAGAACAAATCAGAATAAATGTCACGTAGACTACAATTGAGTTTCGTCGAAAGACAATTGCATTCTACACGTAAAGTAACAAAAAAAAATTGTAATAAAATGATTTTCACTCTTTTTTTGGATTTAGGATGTTAAAATGTAAATAAAATTTGCTTGATTTTATTGGACATAACACTTTTTATTTGTTAGTATACGCTTTAAAACTTGAAAAAAAACGTTTTATAGATTCTGGTAAATAGCACTTTTTTAGATTTCTTATATTTTTTACCAAAGATTTAAATCACAAAGTAGCTAAAATTTCTTTTAAATATATTAAAAAATTTTTAGCAAAGGAAAAAATTTGTTAATAGAAACTAAACAGAATGGATGTCATTTTGACTACAATCGAGTTTTATCGAAAAAGAATTGAATATTACACGTAAAGTACCAAAAAAAAGCAGTAATATAATGATTTTTTACATTTATTTTGATTGCAGTAGTACAAATATAAATGATATTTGTCCAATTCTTTCAAACTTAACACTTTAAATTTGTTAGTATACGCTTTAAAAAGGAACAGTAAACGTTTCATAGCTTCTGGTAAATAGAACTTATTTAGATTCTTTTTAATTTTTAACTACAATTTATTCCAAAAAGCAGCAAAAATTTCTTTTTATATATAATCAAAATTTTTTACCGAATGTAGAAATGTGCTATTAGAAACTAAACAAAATAGATGTTTGGTTGACTACAATCGATTTTTGCCGAAAAATAATTGAATTCTACACGGCAAGTAACCAAGAAAAGTTGTAAAAAACGATTTTTTCTCTTTTCTT
>NW_014570126.1:26324-33054 GCF_001313835.1 Polistes canadensis
TAAATATATTTTAACATTTTAAGCAACAATAAAAATGTGCTATTACAAACAAAACAGAATAAATGTCGAGTTTACTAGAATCAAATTTCGTTAAAAATGAATTGGATTCTTCACGTTAAGTAACCAACAAATGTTGTAATCAAATGTTTTTTTCCTTTTTTTTGAACTGCAGTTGTTAAAATATAAATGTTATTAGCTAGATTTTATTGAACCCCACACTTTTCATTTCTTAGTATACGCTTTAAAACTTGATAGAAAATGTTTTATAGCTTTTGTTCTATAGCATTTCTTTAGATATTTGATAGTTTTCTCTTATAATTAATCTAGAAAGCAGCGAAATCTTTTTTTAAATATTTTAAAAGTTTTTAGGGAAGGTACAATGTGCTAATACAAACAAGACAAAATAGATGTTAGGTTTACTTCAATCGAGTTTCGACGAAAAAGAATTGAATTCTAAACGTAAAGTAACTAAAAAATGTAGTAATAAATTGTTTTTTTTAATTTTTTTTGACTGCAGTAGTCTAAATATAAAGGATGTATTCATAATTTTATCGGACTTATCACTTTTTATTTGAAAGTATACGCTTTAAAGCTTTAAAAAAACGTTTCATAGCGTCTGGTAAATAGCACTTTCTTAGATTGTATTTATTTTTTAACTACGATTTAGTCCAGAAAATGGCCAAAATTTCTTTTGAAATATAATAATACATTTTTAGAAACTGTAAAAATTAACTACAAGAAACTAAACCAAATAGATATTTTGTTGATTACAATCGAATTTCTTCTAAATATAATTAAATTCTAAACGCGAAGTAACCAAAAAAAGTTGTAAAAAAAGGATTTTTTCTCTATTTTTGGACTGCAGTGGTTAAAATATAAATTTTATTTGCTTGATATTATTCGAACTGACACTTTTCATTTCTTAGTATACGCTTTAAAACTTAAAAGAAAATGTTTTATAGCTTTTGTTCTATAGCATTTCTTTAGATATCTGAAAGATTTCACTAATAATTAATCTAGAAAGCAGCAAAAACTTTTCTTAGATATATTGACAAAATTTTATTGAAGGTACAATGTGCTATTAGAGACATTACAGAATGGATGTAAGGTTGATTACAATCGAATTTTGACGAAAAAAAATTGGATTTTAATCGTAAAATAACCAAACAATTTCGTAATAAAATGATTTTTATTCTTTTTCTTGACTGCAGTTGTCCAAATATAAATTAAATTTGCATAATTTTTTGGGACTTAACACTTATTATTTGTAAGTATACGCTTTAATGCTTAAAATAAAACGTTTCATAGCATTTGTTAAATAGCACTTTTTTAGATTGTATTTATTTTATAACTACGATTTAATCCAGAAAGAAGCGGAAATTTTATTTTAAATATTATAGTACATTTTTTGCAACGGTAAAAATGATCTACTAGCAACTAAACAGAATGGACGTCAGGTTTACTTCAATCGAGTTTAGTTGAAAAACATTTGAATTCTTCACGTAAAATAACAAAAAAAAGTTATAGTAAAATGATTTTTTTTTTTTTTGACGACAGTTGGTAAAATATAAATGTTATTTGCTAGATTTTATTAGACCAAACACATTTCATTTGTTATTACACGCTTTAAAACTTGAAAGAAAATGTATTATAGCTTTTGTTCTACAGCATTTTTTTAGATATTTGATAGTTTTTATTTATAATTAATCTAGAAAGCAGCGAAACCTTTTCTTGAAAATATTAAAAAATTTTTAGCGAAGGTACAATGTGCTATTAGAAACATTACAGAATAGATGTCAGGTTGTCAAAAATCGAGTTTCGACGAAAAAGAATTAAATTTTAAACGTAAAGTAACCAAAAAATTTCGTAATAAGATGATTTTTTTCCTTTTCCTTGACTGCAGTTGTCTAAATATAAATCAAATTAGCATATATCTATGGGACTTAACACTTAATATTTGTTAGTATACGCTTTAAAGCTTGAAAGACAACGTTTCATTGCGTCTGTGAAATAGCACTTTTTTAGATGTTATTTATTTTATAACTACGATTTAATCCAGATAGTAGCCGAAATTTTTTTTTCAAATATAGTAATACATTTTTAGCAACTGTAAAAAAAAACTACTAGAAACTAGACAGAATAGGTGTTTTGTTAACTAGAATCGAATTTCTTCAAGATTTAATGGAATTTTACACGTAAATTAACCAAAAAAAGTTGAATTAATATAATTTTTTCTTTTTTTTTGTACTGCAGCGAGTAAAATATAAATACTATTTGCTAGATATTATTAAAACTAAAACTTTTAACGTGTTAGTATCCGCTTTAAAACTTGAAAGAAAATGTATTATAGCTTTTGTTCAATAGCATTTCTTTAGATATCTAATAGTTTTCACTAATAATTTATCTATAAAGCAGCGAAAACTTCTCTTAAAAATATTAAAAAGTTTTTAGCGAAGGTACAATGCGCTATAAGAAACATTACAGAATGGATGTCAGGTTGACTACAATCGAGTTTTGACGAAAAAGAATTAAATTTTAAACGTACAGTAAACAAAAAATTTCGTAATAAGATGGTTTTTTTTCATTTTTCTTGACTGCAGTTGTCCAAATATAAATTAAATTTGCATAATTCTGTGGTACTTAGAACTTATTATTTGTAAGTAAACGCTTTAAAGTTTGAAAGAAAACGTTTCATAGCGTCTGTTAAATAGCAATTTTTATATTGTATTTACTTATAACTACGATTTAATCCAGAAAGTAGCCGAAATTTCTTTTTAAATATAATAATACATTTTTAGCAACAGTAAAAATAAACTACTAGAAAATAGATAGAATAGATGTTTGGTTGACTACAATCGAATTTCTGCAAAATTTAATAAAATTTTACACGTAAAGTGACCAAAAAAAGTTGTAATTAAATGATTTATTCTCTTTTTTTGGATTGCAGTAGTTAAAATATATATTTTTTTGCTAGATATTATTCGAACTAACACTTTTCATGTGTTAGAATACGCTTTAAAGCTTGATATAAAATGTTTTATCGCTTTGGTTCTATAGCATATCTATAGATATCTGATAGTTCTTACTAATAAATTATCTAGAGAGCAGCGAAAAGTTCTTCTAAATATATGGAAAAGTTTTCAGCGAAGGTACAATATGCTATTAGAAACATTACAGAATTAATGTCAGGTTGTTTACAATCGAGTTTCGACGAAAAAGAATTAATTTCTAAACGTAAAGTAAACCCAAAATTTCGTAATAAGATGGTTTTTTGTCATTTTTCTTGACTGCAGTTGTCCAAATATAAATTAAATTTGCATAATTCTGTGGGACTTAAAACCTATAATTTGTAAGTTTACTCTTTAAAGTTTGAAAGATAACGTTTCATAGCGTCTGTTAAATAGCAATTTTTAGATTTTATTTATTTTATAACTACGATTTAATCTAGAAAGTAGCGAAAATTTTTTTTTAAATATAATAATAAATTTTTTGCAACGGTAAAAATGATCTACTATCAACTTTACAGAATGGACGTTAGGTTTACTATAAACGAGTTTAAGTGAAAAAAGAATTGAATTCTTCACGTAAATAAACAAAAAAAAGTTGTAATAAAATGATTTTTTTTTTGGACTGCAGTTGATAAAATATAAATGGTATTTGCTAGAATTTATTAGACTTAACTCTATTTATTTGTTAGTTTACGCTTTAAAACTTGAAAAAAATGTTTTACAGCTTTTGTTCTATAGCATTTCTTTAGATATCTGATTGTTTTCACTAATAATTTATCTAGTGTGACGTCCCAGAAAAGGACCGCTAAAGAGCAAGAACAATTTTAGATAATTTTTCGATCCGATACCGACTTTTCTGCTGTCTTCTCGGCAAAGAGAATAAATGCCCTATTTTGGGTCAGCCTGTAGAGCCAATATTTTACCAGGGATCTGGGCTAGAAGCGGAATTTAACCCCCTTAATGAGTAAGAGATGAAAACTTACCTTGATGTTAATATTGCTCTATGATTTTACGGAATCCTCGGAGTGCGGCCCCCTGTGCTGATTTCTGGAGCTCCTTAATTACAATTGTGCTGGTGTTGAATTTGAAGATAGGTACAAGGAATCAGTTGCAAAAGGAGCCTAGTTGTTTGTTCGAAACATTCCAAAAGTTTTAGGTAAAATAACAGTATATTCTTAAGTAAACTTAACAATAAACAACACAAGGTCATGCACAGTATAACTCACAATACGAACACAGACAATAGCAAATGTAGAACTTTTATAAATGTAAAGATTAAAAAACAATTATCGAAAAAAATATCGAACTTAGTCGACGCAGAAATAGTAGACAAAGGTTCGACGCGAAACACTCGACTGATGGTGTTAGGTCTCCTGGATCGACCCACGGTAACAGATATTAAATTGCAAAAACCGTCAAAATTACTAAGGTTTACGCAATAGACTAATTTATGAAGCGAACTGATCAAAGTATTGTAGTAGACTTTTTATGTGTTTTAAGTATAATAGTGGCCGGTAGACTGACGGCGAGGAGTCTCTAAGCTTCCTACGTCGAGTCCTGTACGGCTGAATGGGAGGTACCCCCACTCGCGCTAGGTGCCTCCCCCACTACCGACCCTTACCAACCCGTGGGAAAGGAATCTGCTGATCTTTTAGGTCTGCACGTGTGAACAAACATTAGTTACAATCAAGCTCTAAACTGCTGTCGTCAGCTGGGAATGGAATTTGCTCCGAAAAAATATTAATTACCATCAAGCGCTAATTCCCGGTAGCGACTAAAGTATAAGGTTACTATCAGGCAGAAATTACCGGAACTGCACGTGCGCCCCACACCTGAGCTAAGAGATTTCCTTTCATCGCACGTGTGCCCCATTACGACTGTGGGAATTTTATGTTCCAGCTAACATTATTACTTCATATAATTGTTATTAACTATTTGTTACATTAATTAACAATAACTGTTAAAATTTATTCTCAAATAAAAAGAACAACAAAATATATAACAATGTTGTCTGCAGCAACCATTTAATTAAAGATAAATGCAAAATAGCAATTGTTTTACCAACTAAATGTTAATAGCAAGTGTCGGTATTGTAGGAGCACGAAGTCGGTATTACAGACTTGCACTTATCGAAAGACCTGCTTACTGACCCTATTAGTAGGTAAGGTAGGCTCCCACATGAACGACAATCGATACGTACTATTCTAATTTCCATATGCTACAAAAATGCAAATATCATTGATCGTTTATGAGAGCACCTATTAGATAAAAGTGCAAATTACACAATATGTAGAGAAAATCATCGCGTACAAGAATATTAGGATACAAAACAATATAGATACAAATTTGTTAATGAAGAAAAAGCAAATATTAACGGTAAATATATAGAATTATGACAAAATTCCAATTTAATATATATACTTGAATTTTCGAAATTAGTTGTCACAATGACGTGACAGTTGTAATAAATTAATTTTTTCTCTTTTTTTGTACTGCCGTTGTTAAAATATAAATGTTATTTGCTAGATTTTATTAGACCAAACACTTTTCATTACTTAGTATACGCTTTGAAACTTGAAAGAAAAATTTTTATAGCTTTTGTTCTACAGCATTACATTAGATATTTGATAGTTTTTACTTATAAATATACTAAAAAGCAGCGAATACTTTTCTTAAATATATTGAAAAGTTTTTAGCAAAGGTACAATGTGCTACTAGAAACAAAACAGAATAGACATCAGGTTGACTACAATAGAGTTTCGACGTAAAAAAATGGAATTCTAAACGTAATGTAACTAAAAAATGTAGTACATAAATGATTTTTTTCCTTTTTCTTGACTGCAGTGTTCCAAAAATAAATGATGTTTGCCTAATTTTTTTGGTCTTAGCACTTATTATTTGTAAATATACGCTTTAAAACTCGAAAGAAAACGTTTCATAGCGTATGTTAAATAGCACTTTTTAGGTTGTATTAATTTTATAACTACGATTTATTCTAGAAAGTAGCTTAAACTTCTTTTTAAATATAATAATACATTTTTAGCAACGGTAAAAATGAACTACTGGAAACTAAACAGAATAGATATTTTGTTGAATACAATCGAATTTCTTCAAAATATAATTGAGTTCTAAACGTAAAGTAACCAAAAAAAGTTGTAAAAAAATGATTTTTACTCTTTTTTTAGAGTGCAGTAGGTAAAATATAAATGTTATTTGCTAGATTTTATTGGACCAAACACTTTTCATTTGTTAGTATACGCTTTAAAACTTAATCGAAATATTTTAATATCTTTTGTTATGAAGCTCTTTTTAAGAAATATTATAGTTTTTAACTGTAGTTTTAATCTTGAAAGTAGCCAAAATATCTTTTTAAATATACTAAAACATTTTAAGAAACGGTACAAATGTGCTACTGGGGACAAAACAGAATAGACATCAGGTTTACTACAATCGAGTTTCGTTGAAAGAGAATTGAATTCTTCAAATAATGTAACCAAAAAATTTTGCAATAAAATGATTTTTCCTCTTTTTTTAGACTGCAATTTTTAAAATATAAATGTTATTTGATAGATTTTATTGGACCAAACACTTTTCATTTGTTAGTATACGATTTAAAAACTTGAAAGAAAATGTTTTAAAGCTTTTGTTCTACAGCATTTCTTTACATATTTGATAGTTTTTAGTTATAATTAATCTAGAAAGCAGCGAAAACTTTTCTTAAA
>NW_014570126.1:34062-35706 GCF_001313835.1 Polistes canadensis
ATGGAGTTCTAAACGTTATGTAACTAAAAAAAATAGTAATAAAATGATTTTTTTCCTTTTTTTTGACTGCACTAGTCCAAATATAAATGATTTTTGTGTAATTTTTTCGGACTTAACACTTATTGTTTGTAAGTATACGCTTTAAAACTTGAAAGCAAACGTTTCATAGCGTCTGTTAAATAGCTCTTATTTAGATTGTATTTATTTTATAACTTCGATTTAATCCAGAAAGTAGCGGAAATTTTTTTTTAAATATAATAATACATTTTTAGCAACGGTACAAATGTGCTACTAGAAACAAAACTGAATAGATATTTTGTTGACTACAATTGAATTTCTTTAAAATATAATTGCGTTCTAAACGTAAAGTAACAAAAAAAAGTTGTAAAAAAATGATTATTTTTCTTTTTTTGGACTGCATTGGTTAGAATATAAATTTTATTTGCAAGATATTATTCGAACTGACACTTTTCATTTGTTAGTATACGCTTTAAAACTTGAAAGAAAATGTTTTATAGCTTTTGTTCTATAGCATTTCTTTAGATTTTTGATAGTTTTTACTTATAATTAATCTAGAAAGAAGCGAAAGTATTTCCTAAATATATTGAAAAGATTCTAGCTACTGTAAAAATGTGCTACTAGAAAAAAAACAGAATAGATATCAGGTTGACTAGAATTGAGTATCGTCGAAAAAGAATTTAATTCTACACGAAAAGTAACCAAAAGAAGTCGTAATAAAATGATTTTTTTCTTTTAGCTGCAGTTGTTAAAATATAAATGATAATCTCTGGATTTTATCACACTAAACACATTTTATTTGTAAATATACGCCTAAAAACTTAAAACAAAACGTTTTTAAGCTGTGTTTGTATAGCATTTCTTTAAAAATCTAATAGTTTTTAACTATTATTTAATTTAAAAAGCAGCAAAAATTTTTCTTTAATGTATTGAAAAATTTTTAGCAAATGTCAAAATATGCTTTTAGAATCAAAACCGAATAAATGTCAGGTTTACTACAATCGAGTTTCAATGAAAAGGAGTTGAATTCTTCGCGTAAAGTAACAAAAAAAAGTTGTTATAAAGAAATTTTTTCCATTTTTTTGGACTGCAATAGTCCAAATATAAATGATGTTGGCCAAATTTTTTTAAACTAAACACTTTTTAATTGGAAGTATAAACTTTAAAGCTTGAAAGAAAATGTTTCGTAGTTTCTGGTAAGTAGCACCTTTATAGTAATTTTGTAGTTTTTAACTACGATTTATTTTACATAGTAAATAAAATATTTATTAAATATATTAAAAATTGTTTAGCAAAGGTAAAAATGAGCTATAGAGACTAATCAGAATAACAATCAAGTTGACTACAATCGAGTTTCGTCGAAAGACAGTTGCATTCTACACGTAAAGTAACCAAAAAAAATTGTAATAAAATGATTTTCACTCTTTTTTTCGATTTAAGATGTTAAAATGTAAATAAAATTTGCTTGATTTTATTGGACATAACACTTTTTATATGTTAGTATACGCTTTAAAACTTGAAAAAAAACGTTTTATAGATTCTGGTAAATAGCACTTTTTTAGATTTCTTATATTTTTTACCAAAGATTTAAATCACAAAGTAGCTAAAATTTCTTTTAAATATATT
>NW_014570126.1:37087-39345 GCF_001313835.1 Polistes canadensis
ATTTAATCTAAAAAAAAAAATCGAAAATTTTTTTTAAATAWAGTAAAAAATTTTTAGCGACCGTAAAATGTGCCAATAAAAAAAATACAGAAGAATGTTTKGTTGACTACAATCGAATTTTKTCGAAAAATAATTGAATTCTACACGTAAAGTAACCAAAGAAAGTTGTAATGAAATGATTTTTTTTCTTTTCCTCAACTACAGTTTTTAAAGGAAAATGATAATTGCAATATTTTATTAGACATTACACTTTTTATTTGTTAGTATACGCTTTAAAACATAAAAGTAAACGTTTTATAGCTTTTGTTATACAGCACTTTTTTAAAAATTGTATTGTTTTTAACWGCAATTTAATCCAGGAAAYAGCTAAAATTTCATTCTAAATATATTAACACATTTTTAGCGACGTTAAAAATGTACYACTAGAAACAAAACAGAATGGATATCAGGTTGACTACAATCGATTTTTGTCGAAAAAGAAATGAATTTTACACGTAAAGAACCAAAAAGAAGTCGTAATAAAATTATTTTTTCCCTTTCTTTAGATAGCAGATGTTAAAATGTAAATAATATTTGCTTGATTATATTGGACATAACACTTTTTATTTGTTAGTATACGATTTAAAACTTGAAAGAAAACGTTTTATAGATTCTGGTTAATAGCACTATTTTAGATTTCTTAWATTTTTTAMCAAAGATTTAAATCACAAAGTAGCGAAAATTTTTTTTAAATATATTGATAAATTTTTAGCGACGGGTAAAATGTGATATTAGAAACATTACAGAATGAATGTCAGGTTGACTACAATCGAGTTTCGTGGAAAAAGAATTGAATTCTTTACGTAAAGTAACCAAATAATTTCGTAATAAAATGATTTTTTTCCTTTTTCTTATCTGCAGTTGTCCAAATATAAATGATCTCTGCATAATTCTTTTGGATTTATCACTTTTTATTTGTAAGTATACGCTTTAAAGCATGATAAAAAAAAGTTTCATAGCTTCTGTTTAATAGCACTTTTTTAGATTTTTTATAATTTTTAACTACGATTTAGTCCAAAAAGTAGCCAAAATTTCTTTTTAAATATATTCAATATTTTTAAGCAAAGGCAAAAATGAACTACTGGAAACTAAACAGAATAGATATTTTGTTGAATACAATCGAATTTCTTCAAAATATGATTGAGTTCTAAACGTAAAGTAAACAAAAAAAGTTGTAAAAAAATGATTTTTACTCTTTTTCTAGAGTGCAGTTGGTAAAATATAAATGTTATTTGCTAGATTTTATTGGACAAACACTTTTCATTTGTTAGTATACGCTTTAAAACTTAATCGAAATATTTTATTATCTTTTGTTATGAAGCTCTTTTTAAGAAATATTATAGTTTTTAACTGTAGTTTTAATCTTGAAAGTAGCCAAAATATCTTTTTAAATGTACTAAAACATTTTAAGCAACGGTACAAATGTGCTACTGGGGACAAAACAGAATAGACATCAGGTTTACTACAATCGAGTTTCGTTGAAATAGAATTGAATTCTTCAAATAATGTAACCAAAAAATTTTGCAATAAAATGATTTTTCCTCTTTTTTTAGACTGCAATTGTTAAAATATAAATGTGATTTGATAGATTTTATTGGACCAAATACTTTTCGTTTGTTAGTATACGATTTAAAAATTTGAAAGAAAATGTTTTAAAGCTTTTGTTCTACAGCATTTCTTTACATATTTGATAGTTTTTAGTTATAATTAATCTAGAAAGCAGCGATAACTTTTCTTAAAAATATTAAAAAGTTTTTAGCGAAGGTACAATGTGCTATTAGAAACATCACAGAATGGATGTCAGGTTGACTACACTCGAGTTTCGACGAAAAAATATGGAGTTCTAAACGTTATGTAACTAAAAAATATAGTAATAAAATGATTTTTTTCCTTTTTCTTGACTGCACTAGTCCAAATATAAATGATTTTTGTGTAATTTTTTCGGACTTAACACTTATTATTTGTAAGTATACGCTTTAAAACTTGAAAGCAAACGTTTCATAGCGTCTGTTAAACAGCACTTTTTTAGATTGTATTTACTTTATACCTACGATTTAATCCAAAGAATTACGAAAATTTCTTTTTAAATATGTTAAAACATTTTTTGCAACTATAAAAATGATCTACTAGCAACTAAACAGAATAGACGTTAGGTTTACTACAATCGAGTTTAGTTGAAAAAGATTTGAATTCTTCACGTAAAGTAAAAAAAAAAGTTT
>NW_014570127.1:0-1873 GCF_001313835.1 Polistes canadensis
TATGCACAGTATAACCCACAATATAAACACAAACAATAGCAAATGTAGAACTTTATAAATGTGAAGATTAAGATATCGAAAAACTCGTCTACAACGTCAAATTAAATAACAGATGCAAAAGAGAAACGTCAAATTACTAAGGTTACCGCAATAGACCAATTTATGAAGCGAGCTAATCACAGTATGTATTTTAAGTATTATTAAAAAAGACAATTATTCTTAAGTATGAGCGAATTAATCGAAGTATGTATTTTAAGTTTTATAATTGCCGGTAGACTGACTGCGAAGAGTCTCTAAGTTCCCCACGTCGAGTCCAGTACGGCCGAGTGGGAGATACCCCTACTCGCGCTAGGTGCTTCCTCAACTACCGACTTTTACCAACCCGTGGGAAAGGAATCTGCTGACCCCCCAGTTTTGCACGTGCGAATAAATATTGGTTACCATCAAGCGCTAAACCGCAGCGTCAGCTTGGAAAGGAATTTTACTTAAAAAAAATATCAGTTACTATCATCTGCGAGTTCTCCGAAGAGCGGATGGTGTCAAGTTACTATTCTCGGAATTGCACGTGCGTCTTATACTTGAGCCAGCCGATCCGCACCATTCTAATTTCCAAATGCTAACAAAACTGCAAATATCGATGGTCGTTCATGAAGGCACCCATTAGGTAAAAGTGCAAATTATACAATATGTAGAGAAAACATCGCGTACTAAAATACTAGGATACAAAACAATATAGATACAAAATCTGTTAAAAAAGAGAAGCTAAATATATAATAACGACAAAATTCACATTTACTATAAATACTTAAATTTTCGAAATTAGTTGTCACTATGACGTGACAAGCGTATACTAACGAATAAAAAGTGTTACGTTTAATAAAATCAAGCAAATAACATTTATTATTTAACAACTGCAGTTCAAAAAAAGGAAAAAAATCATTTTATTACAACATTTTTTGGTTATTTAACGTGAAGATTTCAATTCTTTTTAAACGAAACTTGATTGTAGTAAACTTGACATTTAATCTGTTTTGATTCTAGTAACCCATTTTAACCGTCGCTAAAAATGTTTAGATATATTTAGAAAGAAATTTTCGCGACTTTCTGAAATCACCCGTAGTTTAGAACTAACAGAAACATAAAGAAATGCTATAAAACAAAAGCTGTAAAACATTTTCTTTTAAGTTTTCGAGCGAATACAAACAAATAAAAAGTGTTATGTGTAATAAAATCCAGCAAATCTTATTTATATTTCAACAAATGCAGTCTAAAAAAAGGAAAAAAATTATTTTATTACAACATTTTTTGGTTGCTTAACGTTAAGAATTCTATTCTTTTTCAAAGAAACTCGATTTTAGTAAACCTGACATCTATTCTGTCTTGTTACTATTAAAACATTTTACCGTGACTATAAATTTTTCAATTCATTAAAGAAAAATTTTCGCAGCTTTCTGAAATGAACCGTAGTTCAAAACTATCAGATATACAAACAAATGCTATATACCAAAAGCCGTAAAACGTTTTCTTTCACTTTTTAAAGCGTATACTAACAAATAAAATGTGTTACGTTCAATAATATTCTGCAAATAACATTTATATTTCATCAAATGCAGTCCAAAAAAAGAAAAACAATCATTTTATTAAAACATTTTTTGGTTACTTTACGTGAAGAGTTCCATTTTTTTTCATTAAAACTCAATTGTAGTCAACCTGACATTTAATCTCTTTAATTTCTAGAAGCACATTTTTTCTGTCGCTAAAAATGTTATAATATATTTAAAAAGAAATTGTTGCTTCTTTCTGAATTAAACCGTAGTTCAAAACTATCAGATACATAAAGAAATGCTATAAACCAAAAGCTGTAAAACGTTTT
>NW_014570127.1:3985-5143 GCF_001313835.1 Polistes canadensis
AAACTCGATTGTAGTCAACGTGACATCTATTCTGTCTTTTTACTAATAGCACATTTCACCGTCACTATAAATTTTTCAATACATTTAAGAAATATTTTCACTGCTTTCTGAATTAAACCGTAGTTTAAAACTAATAGTTACATAAAAAAATACTATACAACAAAAGTTATAAAACATTTTCTTTCAAGTTTTAAAGCGTTTACTTATAAGTTAAAAGTGTTATGTCCAATTAAATCAAGCAAATAAAATTTATATTTCCCCTACTGCGGTCCAAAAAAAGGAAAATAATCATTTTATTACAACATTTTTAGGTTACTTAACGTGAAGAAATCAATTCATTTTTATCGAAACTCGATTGTAGTAAACCAGACATTTATTCTGTTTAGTTTCAAATAGCAAATTTTAACCGTCGCTAAAAATGTTTAAATATGTTTAAAAAAAATTTTTGGTACTTTCTGAATTAAACTGTAGACCCAAACTAGCAGATACATAGAGAAATGCTATATAACAAAAGCTGTAAAACGTTTTTTTTTCAAGTTTTAAATCGCATAGTAACAAATAAAAAGTTTTACGTTCAATGAAATCCAACAAATAACATTTATATTTCAACAACTGCATTCCAAAAAAAGGAAAGAAATCATTTTATTACGGCATTTTTTTACTTTACGTGAAAAATTCAATTCTTTTACCAACGAAATTTGATTGTAGTAAACCTCAAATTTAATCTGTTTTGTTTCTAGTAGCACATTTTTACCTTCACAAAAAATATTCAATATATTTAAAGTGAAATTTTTGCTACTTTATGAATTAAACCGTAGTTCAAAACTAGCAGATACATAAATAAATGCTATATAAAAAAAGCTGTAAAACGTTTTCTTTCAAGTTTTAAAGTGCATACTTATAAATAAAAAGTGTTACGTTCAATAAAATCCATCAAATAACATTTATATTTTAACAGCTGCAGTCCAAAAAAAGGAAACAAATCATTTTATTACGTCATTTTTTTGTTACTTTACGTGAAGAATTCAATTCTTTTTCACAGAAACTCAATTGTAGTCAACCTGACATCTATTCTGTCTTATACTAATAGCACATTTTACCGTCACTATAAATTTTTTAATATATTTAAGAAAAATTTTCTCTGCATTCTGAAATAAA
>NW_014570127.1:8456-13968 GCF_001313835.1 Polistes canadensis
TCACAATATTAGAAAGAAAACGACGTGTCACAAAACAATGTAAACCGAACGCAGTATTTTAAAGATTGTCACTAAGCGACGTAAACTGAACGTAGTAATTTAAAGATGAGAGAACGTACGCTTATAATATAATAATTGTAAAAAATTGTGAATTGAGTAAAATATTAACTATTAGTTAATAAATTACAATAACTATTGAAAAAGTCTGTTTTCCAAGTTTGTTTGTTAACGTATAAGAAAGACTTATCTTGAAAAAGACTTGTCTTATATAAGAAGTTGTAGTATTGAAAGAGAGATTTTAAAGCAAAAATGTATAAGTACAAAAATATTTAAGAGTAGAGTTTAGGTGTTATAAGTATAAGAGTAGCCRGTGGACTGACGAGAGAAGTCTCTTAGCTCTCCATGTCGAGTCCCGAACGGCTGAGTGGGAGGTACCCCTACTCGCGCTAAGTGCTTCCCCAACTACACACCATCATTAACTCGTGAGAAATGAATTCTTAGTTTTGCACGTGCGAATAAATATTAGTTACCATCCAGCGCTAAACCGCAGCGTCAGCTGGGAATGGAATTTTGCTTTAGAAAAATATCGGTTACTATCATGCGGGTATTTCCGAAGAGAGGATAGTGTTAAGTTACTATCAGACAGAGATTCTCGGAACTGCACGTGCGCCTTATACTTGAGCTACTAGATTTCCTTTCATTGCACGTGTGCCTTTACCACGACTGCGGAGTTCTTATGTGCAAGAAAAAATTATTACATTTTATTACTTTGCATAATTGTTATTAATTATTAATAATTATCTAGGTTTATCCTTGATTAAAATAGAAATAAGATTTRTAATAATGTTATTTGCAGCAATCATTTAAATAAAGACAAGTGCTAATATAAATGTTAATTTAACCAAATGTTGAAAAATAAGTTATGGTAATGTAGGAGCACGAAGTCAGTAATACCGACTTYCAAAAGACCGTTTACCGACTTCAGTTGTCGGTAAGGCAGATTTCCTTATGAACGACAATCGTCATACGTTCAATTATTACCGTATGCTGTCTAAAATGATAATTATCGATGGTCGTTCATAAGAGCGCTTAATACAAATAGACTTTACAATGAATATAATATAAGGTTACCTACTTTACGGTTATTTGTTATACAACTGGAAATTATCCTAGTAATCGTATCGCAACCATGCTCAAATGCAAATAAAAAACATGTAAGTGATAAAATTTTTAAAATTTTTGTAAATATGACAGAAGGACAAATCACAATCAACGGATAGTACGTATGGTATAATAAATCGTCACTAGAACGTGACACCTCTCCCATTAAAGAAGAAGCAACCAAGAAAACTATTTTCTGGTGCTTCGTAAAGGATCAAAACCACTATGGAGATCGTTTTCCAAATTAAAACGTACATGCTTACCCGACTTTTGAGGTTGCGAGTCGTTTGTGACTTGAAGTTCTGGTTGTTCCGATACGATTTCTCCTCATTCTATTTCTTTTACTTCTTTTGGTGTACCTTGATGCTTATTTCTGCTTTTTAGATTTAATTATACATTCGTCAATGATCCTCAAATAGCGCTAAGAAGGTGCATACTCCACCAATACACCGTATGCAAAGAATAACCACGCAAAATCGAGTCGATTACCAGTTTTAATAGTTTCAAAATAAAAATATTCCCAATATTGCTGCACTGACGGTCCCGAGCTTTAATAGTCCATTCCACATACGTATAGTARCCCTTTCAGTTAGTCTTTGCATCTCACTATCACTCACAAGATTCACAAAATTTAATGTTTCTGAATTTATTTTCCGTCTAGCAACTCCTCTTGCGATATGGTTCATTATTGATGGTTGTTCTATTGGAAACATGACATGGTCCCGTAGGCTTTCCAGGTCCGACTAAGAATAAATAATGATTGTTGGGTATTAAAGCCACCCAGACGTCCCGACCCTGACGAATCCCTAAAGCAACCATGACGTTCCAACCCTGACGCATCCCGAAAGCAACCCCGACGTTCCAACCCTGACGTTCCAACCCTGAAGCATCCCCAAAGCTAGCCCGACGATCAAACCCTGACGCATTCCTAAAGCCTCCAAGACGTTCTAAACCTGACACACCCCTAAAGCAACCTCGATGTTCCTACTCTGACGCATCTCTAAAGCAACCCTGACGTTCCAACCCTGACGCATCCCTAAAGAAACCTTGACGTTCCAACCCTGACGCATATCCAAAGCAACCAAGACGTTCTAACCCTAACGAATATCTAAAGCAACCCTGACGTTCCAACCCTGACGTATCCCAAAAGCAACCCTGACGTTCCAACCCTGACGCATCCCCAAATCCACCCCGACGATTCAACCCTGACGCATCCCTAAAGCCACCGCGACGTTACAAACCTGACGACCCTCTAAAGCAACCTCGTTGTTCCAACTCTGACGCATCTCTAAAGCAACCACAAAGTTCAAACCCTGACGCATCCCTAAAGAAACCTTGACGTCCCAACACTAAAGCAACCCTGACGCATCCCTAAAGCAACATCAACGTTCTTAACCTAAAGAAACCACGCATTTTTTACACTGACGCATCCCTTAATCAATCCCGACGTTCCAACAATGACGCATCCCTAAAGCAACGCCGACGTACTAACCATAATGCAACCCTTACATTACAAACCTGACGCATCTCTAAAGCAACCCCGACGTTCTAACCCTGACGCATCCCCAAAGCAACACCGACGTACCAACTCTGACGAATCCCTAAAGCAACACCGACGTTCTAACACTGACGCATTCCTAAAGCAACCGCTACGTTCCAACCCTGAAGAATCCCTAAAGAAACCCAAACATTCAAACCCTGACGCACCTCTGCAGAAACCCCGTCGTTCAAACCATGACAAATCCCTAAAGCAAMCCCGACGTACCAACTCTGACGCATCCCAAAAGCAATTATGACGTTCTAACCCTGACGCATTCCGAAAGCAACCTTGACGTTCCAACCCTGACGTTCCAACCCTGAAGCATCCCTAAAGCTAACCCGACGTTCCAACCCCTACGCATTCCTAAAGCCTCCCCGACGTTCTAAACCTGACACACCCCTAAAGCAACCTCGACGTTCCTACTCTGACGCATCTCTAAAGCAACCCTGACGTTCCAACTCTGACGCATCCCTAAAGAAACCATGACGTTCCCACCCTGACGCATATCCAAAGCAACCTAGACGTTCTAACCCTAACGCATCCCCAAAGCAACACCGACGTACCAACTCTGACGCATCCCTAAAGCAACACCGACGTTCTAATACTGACGCATCCCTAAAGCAACCGCTACGTTCCAACCCTGAAGAATCCCTAAAGAAACCCAAACATTCAAACCCTGACGCACCTCTGCAGAAACCCCGTCGTTCAAACCCTGACGAATCCCTAAAGCAACCCCGACGTTCCAACCCTAACGCATCTCAAAAGCAACCCCGACGTTCCCACCCTGACGCGTCCCAAAAGCAATACCGACGTTTCAACCCTGACGCATCCCAAAAGCAACTCCGACGTTCCAACCCTACCGCATCCCCAAAGTAACCCTGAAGTACCAAACTTGACGCATCTACAAAGCAAATTCAATGTTCCAACCAGACGCACCCGTAAAGCAACCTCGACGTTTAAACCCTGACGCATCCGTAAAGCAACCCCGACGTTCTAACCCTGAAGCATTCTTAAAGCAACTCCGACGTTTTAAACCTGAAGCATCCCTAAAGCAATACCGACGTTCCAACTCTGACGCATCTCTAAAGCCACCCCGACGTTCCAACCATGACGCATCTCCTAAGCAACCCCGACGTTCCAACACTGACGCGTCCCCAAAGAAACCCCGACGTCCCAACACTGACGCATCCTTAAAGCATCCTTGACGTTTCAACCCTGACGCATCCCTAAAGCAACCTTGACGTTCTAACCCAAATGCAACCATGACGTTTTAACCCTCACGCTTCCCTACAGCAACCCCGACGTTTCAATCCTGACGCATTCCTAAGGCAAACCCGACGTTCCCACCCAAACGCAACTCTGACGCTACCCTGACTCACCCCTAAAGCAACCCCGTCGTTCCAACCCTGACGCATCCCTGAAGCAACTCTGACGTTCTAACCCTTACGCATCCCTAAAGAAACCCCGACGTTTCTACCCTGACCCATCCCAAATGCAACCTCGACGTTCAGACCCTGACGCAACCCCAAAGCAACATCGACGTTCCCACTCTGATTCATCATCAAAGCAACGCTGACTTTCCAACCCTGACGCATACCCAAAGCAACCCTGACGCAACCCTGACGCATCCTCATAGCAACCATGACGTTCCAACCCTAAAGCAACCCTGACGTTTCAACACTGACGCATTCCTAAAGCAACTCTGATGTTCTAACCCTGACGCATCCCTAGCGCCACTACGACGTTCTCACTCTAAAGCAAACTCGACGTTCCAAACCTGACGCATTCCCAAAGCAACCCTGACGCAACCCTGACATATCTCTGCAGAAACCACGACGTTCCAAACCAGACGCATCCCCAAAGCAACCATGACGTTCCAGCCCTGACGCATCCCGAAAGCAACCCCGACGTTCTAACACTGACGTTCCAACCCTGAAGCATCCCCAAAGCGAGCACTACGTTCCAACCCTGACGCATTCCTAAAGCTTTTCCGACGTTCTAAACCTGACACACCCCTAAAGCAACCTCAACGTTCCTACTCTGACGCATCTCTAAAGCCACCCCGACGTTCCAACCCTAACGCATCCCTAAAGAAACCTTGACGTTCCAACCCTGACGCATATCTAAAGCAACCTAGACGTTCTAACCCTAACGAATATCTAAAGCAACCCTGACGTTCCAACCCTGACGTATCCCAAAAGCAACCCTGACGTTCCAACCCTGACGCATCCCCAAATCCACCCCGACGATTCAACCCTGACGCATCCCTAAAGCCACCGCGACGTTACAAACCTGACGACCCTCTAAAGCAACCTCGTTGTTCCAACTCTGACGCATCTCTAAAGCAACCACAAAGTTCAAACCCTGACGCATCCCTAAAGAAACCTCGACGTCCCAACACTAAAGCAACCCTGACGCATCCCTAAAGCAACATCAACGTTCTTAACCTAAAGAAACCACGCATTTTTTACACTAACGCATCCCTTAATCAATCCCGACGTTCCAACAATGACGCATCCCTAAAGCTACCCCGACGTACTAACCATAATGCAACCCTTACATTACAACCCTGACGCATCTCTAAAGCAACCCCGACGTTCTAACCTTGACGCATCCCCAAAGCAACACCAACGTACCAACTCTTACGCATCCCTAAAGTAACACCGAAGTTCTAACACTGACGCATCCCTAAAGCAACCGCTACGTTCCAACCCTGAAGAATCCCTAAAGAAACCCAAACATTCCAACCCTGACGCACCTCTGCAGAAACCCCGTCGTTCAAACCCTGACGAATCCCTAAAGCAACCCCGA
>NW_014570127.1:15359-16240 GCF_001313835.1 Polistes canadensis
CCCCCCCCAAGTCCCCAACAAGACCGTCCCGCTCACTCATCCACGCAGGGCAGTCGACCAGGGTGTGATATGCATCATCTACATTTGCTCCGCAGTGAAAGCACTGCGGAGACGCCGCTTTCCCTATTCTACAAAAGAACGCAGGGAAGCAACAATGTCCGGTCATCAGCTGAGTGGTGTGAAAGGTCGTACTTATGGAGTGCGGCCTTTCAACCCACTCATCTAACCTATCGGCAATAGCTGCTCTAACCTGCGCCCCCGTTTCTCCCGTTACCCCCGTCAAACCTAACTCCTCTTCCTTCCATGCAGCAACGGCCATCCTCCTGGCCTCAGCGCCCAGCGCCGCCTTAATGGCTAGAGGAACAGGTCCCTCCGCATCATTAAGGGTCACATACAACTCTGAACGTCGGGGCGCAAGATGATCGAGAGGAATGATCCCCGCAACCATCATCGCCGCATGGAACGACACCGTCTTATATGCGCAACACACCCTGATCGCCACCCTCCTMTGRAACGAYCGAATRGCCCGCTTGACACGCATGTCCTCCACAACAGCGCCCCACCACACCGGTGCTTCATAAATGAGCACCGAATGGATCACACTACCGTAGATGCGTCTCTTCTTCTCCCCTGGTCCATGAAGGTTCGGAAGGAGCCTTCCAAGAGACCGGAGGATCACCTCCGCCTTTGGGATCAAGGCCGCAAAGTAGGGCCTAAAAGTGAAGCCAGAGTCTAACACCACGCCCAGGTACTTGACTSKKGGACCTATAACAACCCTAGACCCCCTAACCCTAATGGCGGGGGCCGGAACATTCCTGCGTCTGCGGAGGGCAGAGGCAGGGAAGGCCATTGCCTCCGTCTTGTGTGGCGCCACCTCGAGG
>NW_014570127.1:19896-32167 GCF_001313835.1 Polistes canadensis
GCCTTTACTCCATGGCTTTGTTTGTCAGCATCTCGCTTTTCAAGCTCCCTCTGGAGCCTAGCGATTTCACCTTCCATCTGACGAATCTTTTCGTCTCTTATCTTTGCTTCCGTTCTTAGCTGGATCACTGCTTCAGCCCTTGAGAACAAGGAGCCGGACTGTCTATCCATCCGCTCTTCCATCTCGTCGGCAATGACAAGCAAATCTCTAACAAATCGCTTGATCTTGCCCGACACTTCTCCTTTAATATTCGAGCATCGCGCTCTCTCCTTTTCTATCCCCCTTAGGTTTGACCTGAGTTTCTCCGGTAGTCTTCCTGCCTCCAGTGTCAGCGGCGTCTGGCCTCCTCCTGGYGCATCCTCTTCTACGATGAGGCAGTCGTCCTCCTCCGACGACGTGATGATACTCCTCATCCTCTGGTTCCCCTTGGTCTTGATTGGCGAATCTGGATCTGAAATCCTCAACTCCCCCAAGTCAATGGTCCCCTTCTGCAATCCCTCCATCACTGCCCCCTTTCCTGATGCCATAGTCGATTCGCGGGCCAGGTCACCTACCTGCGAACAACTTTCCAAAGCATTATCTAGAGTCTGGGCCGGGTCGCCTACCCTAGACTCATGACAGTCGTATGCTGACGACGGCGGGTGTCCTGTCCTGCCACCACCAAGCACCGCCGTTGTGTAGGTTTCCCTCCTACACGGTTAAGTCCCAGAGTTTGTATCAGTTATATTTATTTTTTATGTGTAGGCACAAGCCCAGAGGAAAGGAAAGAAAAGGAAGGAAGTAAGAGATAAGGAAGAATAGAAAAAGAGGGGATAGAAAGAATCAAAGAGAGAAATAGCTACACAGAACATACACACACCATTCAAACCCTCCCTTTTAGTCGCCTCTAACGACAAGCAGGGAATACTGTGGGAGTATTCTACAACCCCCTACCCACGGGGGGGAAAAAATATTTTTTCACGAAGAATCGAACGATAACTAACCGCGCGAGAAGCAGAAACGATACTAATTACGATAGCGTACCACATGACACCCTGACGCATTCCTAAAGCAACCCTGATGTTCTAACCCTGACGCATCCCTAGCGCAACTACGACGTTCTAACCCTAAAGCAAACTCGACGTTCCAAACCTGGCGCATTCCCAATGCAACCCCGACGTTTCAACTCTGACGCATCGCTAAAGTAACCCAGACGTTCCAACCCATACGCATCCCTAAAGCCACCAAGACGTTCTAACCCTGACGCCACCCTGACGCAACCCTGACGCAACCCTGACGCAACCCTTTTTTTTTTTTTTTTTTTTTTCGTAAGGGGGAAAACCTTCAATAGGACCCTTGGGCCCGGTACCCAAGAGAGTGTCGGATTCTTACCGACTAAAAACCAACCTGGTTCAACACTCACCCGCAAGGGGAGGAGGCAGGCGCAACGCACGACTAGTACAATTCAGATTGCCTTTGTGCTTCTCCCCTAACAAGCCCGGCCAGAAGTTCGCCACGCTTTCTCCCACACACGCACACACTCTCATTACTCCTGCATCCAGCGCTCTCAACAGGAATGTTTCCTCCCCGGAGGCGCTAACTCACACACCTAGGCGCACTCAACAGTTGAGCATGGACCCCACTGGAGACGCAGGCTACTCACTCACTCCTGGCCTGACCCTACATTGAACGGTGTTCTGGTCTGGCTCACTCCACTCTCATACCATGACGGCACTCCATAAGGGGGAAGCGACGCACAGCCATCAGACATTCGCCGCCCAAGTTACGCGAAGCCTCGCCCGAGGGGGCCGCCTAGGAGCGAGATTCCTCTGCGGCCCCGCACGCAACCTTCTCCCATTCATCCATTCTCTCTCTCTCTCCGCATTCTCCTTTTCGCGCATCACGCATCCCGCGAAGGACTGGAATGCAGTCCACCCCCCCTGGCATATCCAGGGATGCCCTGAGTATGCCGGAAAGGGAGACCCGCACCACCCCCAATTCCCTGACAAGACCGTCCTGCTCATTCACCCACGCAGGGCAGTCAACTAGAGTGTGATCCGCATCATCTACATTTGCTCCGCAGTGAAAGCACTGCGGAGACGCCGCTTTCCCTATTCTAAAAAGGTACGCAGGGAAGCAGCAATGTCCAGTCATCAGCTGAGTGGTGTGAAAGGTCGTACCTATAGAGTACGGCCTCTCAACCCACTCATCCAACCTGCCAGCAATAGCCGCCCTCACCTGCGCCCCCGTTTCACCCGTTACCCCTTATAGGCTAATCTCCTCTTGATTTCATGCAGCAATCGCCATCCTCCTGGTTTCAGCGCCCAGCGCCACCTCAATGCTCGGAGGGACAGGTCCCTCCGCGTCACTAAGGGTCGCATACACTTCCGCCAGTCGGGGAGCAAGATGATCGAATGGAATGATTCCCGCAACCATCATTACCGCATGGAACGACACCGTTTTATAGGCGCAACACACCCTGATCGCCACCCTCCTCTGGAACGATCGAATGGCTTGCTTGACACGCATGTCCTCCGCGGCAGCGCGCCACCACGCCGGCGCCCCATAAAGAAGCACTGATTGGATCACGCTGCCGTAGAGGCGCCTCTTCTTCTCCCCCGGTCCGTGAAGGTTCGGAAAGAGCCTTCCAAGACACCGGAGGATCCCCTCTGCCTTAGGAATCAAGGCCGCAAAGTGAGGCCCGAACGTAAGATCCGAGTCTAACACCACGTCCAGGTACTTAACTCTGGGACCTATGAAAACCAGAGACTTCCTAACCCTAATAGCAGGGGCCGGAACATTCCTGCGTCTGCGGAGGGCAGAGGCAGGGAAGGCCATTGTCTCTGTCTTATGTGGCGCCACCTTGAGACCAAGCTCCTCGATCGCACCCACGATTACATCGAGATTCCGTTCCGCGTTCGCGATCGCCTCTGACAAGTCCCGCCCCAGTGACAGGAGGGCCGTATCGTCTGCATAAAAGACGACCCAGGAACCCCCCGGCATCGGAACCCGGAGGACACTGTCATAGGCGATATTCCACAGGGTTGGTCCGAGCACCGAACCCTGCGGGACCCCGCACGACACCCGTCTTTCCTCAAATCGTCCTCGCCTCCCGACAAACATCAACGATCGGTTTGATAGATAGCTCCTAACAATGTTCGCGATATACGTGGGAAGGCCCATTCCATCCAGCGCCCTGAAGATGGTCTCCCACGGTAGCGAATTAAACGCATTGCTGATGTCCAGCGAGGTCAGGATCCCGACGCGCTCACTGTCCACGCACTCCCGCACAATATTTTTCACCACCATAATGGCACCTACCGTTGAGCGTTCAACGCGAAAGCCATGCTGCGCCTGTGAAAGCAGACCCTTTGACTCCAGGCACTCACCAATCCTTGACACTATTATCCTTTCTAGAAGCTTTCCAATCTCATCCAGCAGGCAGATCGGTCTGTAGGAGCCAGGCARGTCGGGTTGGGCGTCCTGCTTCTTCTTTATCAGGACCAGCCTAGCCCTCTTCCAGGCTGTTGGAAAGTTGCTGGTCCTAAAACACTCTGTGAAAAGTTACGCGAGACCGACCCCGCAGTGTACTGCCACTGCTCTTATCACTATGACCGGGACCCCATCCGGTCCCGGAGCCTTCCCACCGGTTATCCTTTTCGCCGCAGCTAGCACCTCTTCCGGCGCTACCGCTGCACCATCAACCTGCACCCTGCGCACGTTCTGAGCATTGATCTGCTCCACTTGGGTAAAAAGGCCCCCCATCACCTGGTCCAAAACGTCCGGTTCAAGCACCTCCGTCAGGGTGCAGAGTATGGCCTTAGCTTTCCCATGACCAGGCGATATGGTTTGCCCCACGGGTCTGCCTCCCGTGTCCCTATGAAGTCTTTCCAGGCAGTGGCTTTGGCCTTCTTAATGGCCCTCTTCAAAAGTTTTTTAGTCTTCCTACGGGCCTCCAGACACAGTTCTATTCTTCTTTGGTCCCCGCTGCGTCTGGCCTTCAGAAATCGCCTTCTAGCCGCAGTCGCTTCCGCCCTAAGAGCAGACAGTTCYAGCGACCACCAGCACGCCTTCCTCGTTTTGTTCTTAGTGTTCCCCGCCCCAAGCAGTGCCATGTCGCACACGCGCACCAACATTCCGCGAAGCCACTTAACATACACTCGCGCACTACACACACCACCAGGACGCGTCCAGTCGCTTGATATGAGAGCCGCAGCGAGCATGTCCTCGTCCGCAGCCCGCGCATTCCACCATAGGAAAGTCTTGTCATGCCGGCTCAAGCTCGAGCTCGTCCAGGTGTCTACAAAATTCAACAATAACCTCGCTGGGTGGAAAGTAGACAGAAATCACCAGCGAGTCCCCTTACTTAACGGCTACAAAGAAGTTACCCCTGAGCACCAGACTGCAGGGTCTTTCGCTTTCACCTACCAGTACCGCAGATAGCGGAGCCCCCCTCAGGGACGAGAACCATTTCACATCCCCGGGAGGCACCCACCACGACTCTGATATAACCGCAATCCCCGCCCCACACACGCGCATACGCTGGATCAGTAGATACTGCGCACCCCGTGCATGGTTCAGGTTCACCTGCACACATTGTTCACTGGGCGACATTGTTAATGGTCACACAACTAATCCCCGCTCCTGCTGCAGGCTTCGCACACATGTTCGTACGGCAGTACTTGTCCTGCGCTACTGCTCCACTTTCGTCTCTTGTGGGGGTAAAAAGGTCCACGTCCATCCCCATATCCTCTCCCCTATTCATCCCCCCCGCCGAAGCACCAGGCACCCGAGCCTCACTAGCACTCGCGGTCGCGCACGTTTCGTTATTTGTCCTTCGCGGAAGGACCACCGGACACTCCCTGGTCCCCGCACGATGGTTCTTGTTCCTGCGCCCGGCGTCCCTGCACACCGGACACACCACCTTGTTTTTGCAGTCCTTCGCGTTGTAGCCCGGTTGGCCACATTGATAGCAAAGGCTTGCCCTAGAGGTCGAGTTTTGGCAGCTCGCAGCAACATGACCCCTAGCCAGGCACCGGTGGCAACGCAATGGTCTTTGCCGGAGCTCGACCACTCTTGCCCGGTATAGTCCGAAGTCTATCTTYCCTTTCTTGATGACAGCCTGTGCCATTTCCACCGGAGCAGAGACAACCGTCTCCCAGAGACGTCCCCTACCCATCCTTATTTCACCAACCCAGATTCTATTGGGGTCAGAGTTCCCCTTTATTGTGAGGAGAGCGTTCCTCACAACAGTAAAATTTAGGCTTGGGTCGATTCCCATCAGCCTGAAGGATCTCATTCTCTGTGGCCGAGCGATCTTGGCCTCTGATACCGTCCTCATCAGAGCTTCGGCTACCCAGTCTGCCTTCACAGCGGCCTCTTTCCCTCTGACACTGAAGATGAAGGCCCCCGTCACACCCCTTCTCATCGTCATACTCTCTACCCCAATCTCCTTGAGGCTAATGTTCTCCCTGGCCTTAGCAAGAGCATCGCGGTACGACATTGGCTCTTTGCATACCAGTGAGACCGCTGCAGTCTCCCTAGTTCCGCCGCCGCGGTTATTCCTCTTGTACTTCTTCTTTTTATTCTTAGTGCCACTTCCTGTGGCACTTCTCTTGGTGTTTTTTTCTACCTTTCTTGAAGGTTCCCTCGTAGTAACGGTCCTCTCCGTCAGCTGGCGGCGCTTCTTCCTCCCCACCACCTCGATGAACCCATCTTGTGAAGGGGCAACAACACCCGCGGTAGGCACTCCTGGGGCAGGAGCCCTCGAAGTCCCTGGGGTAGGAGCACTCTTCCTTCCTCCAACCCCAGTCCCCTCGGTCAAGCTTGTCCACCGCTGGGATGATCAATTGGTGCCAGTGAAGGCGTTCCACAGCTCTACTTGGTTACGTTGTAACGTCTCAATGCTCTTGTTGACTTCTCTCAACATGGCTATCACATTCCCCTCCCTTGCATCCTCCAGCCTCTTCTCCAAAGCTGGGGTTGCCCTGTTTGCTGTAGGCACCACCTGTTTCCCTTGGCTTGGGACAGCAACCGCCTTTACCCCCTGGCTTTGTTTTTAAGACTCCCGCTTCCTGAGCTCCTTCTTAAGCCTAGCGATCTCTTCATCTTTTCGACGGATATTCTTATCCCTCATTTTAGCCTTCGTTCTCAGCTGAATTACCGCTTCAGTTCTTGAGAGCAGGGAGCCAGACTGCCTGTCCAGTCGCTTCTCAATTTCATCGGAAATGATGAACGCATCCTTGATGAGGCGCTTCATCTTGCCCGACACCTATCCTTTCATATTAGAGCATCGCGCTCTCTTCATCTCCATCCTCCTTAGGCTCAACCTAAGGATGTCCGGGAGCCTTCCTGCCTCCAGCGTTAGTATTAACTGGCTTCCATTATTCCCCCCTGGTGCGTCCGACGACGTGATGATGCGCCTTATCCTCTTGCTTCCCCTGGTCTTGATCGGCGAGTCCGAATCCGACAGCCGCAACTCCTCCAGATAATTTAGCCTCCCTCTGCTATCCCTCCCTCCGTGCATCTCTTCCTGGAGCCTTGGTCAGTTCGCGGGCCAGGTCACATACCTGCGAACAACTTCCCGAGCATTAACCAGAGTCTGGGCCGGGTTGCCTACTACAGACTCCTGACAGTTGCATGATGTCGACGATGGGTGGCCTGTCTCACCCTCACCCAACACCGCCGTCGTGAGGGTTTCCCTCCCACACGGTTTATTCTCTGAGGTTGTACCTTTCATATTTTTTTATTTGATATAAATAGGCACAAGCCCAGAGGAAAAGAAAGAAAAAACGAAGGAAGTAAGAGACAAGAAAAGAAGAGAAAAAGAGAGGATAGAAAGAATTACCGAGAGAAATAGCCACACAGAACATGCACACACCATTCATACCCTCCCTTTTAGTAGCCTCTTAAGACAAGCAAGGAATACTGTGAGAGTATTCTACTACCCCTACCCACGGGGGGGACTCTAATGCATCCCTAAAGCAACACCGACGTTCCAACCCTGACGCATGCTCAAAGCAATCTTGACGTTCAAACCCTGACGAATCCCCAAAGCAACCCTGACGTTCTTACCCTGACGCATACTTAAAGCAAATCTTACGTTTCTACCCTGACGCATCCCTAAAGCAATCTCGACGTTCCAGCCCTGACGCATCCCCAAAGCAACCCCGACGTTCAAACCCTGACGCATTCCCAAAGCAAACCTGACGTTCCAACCCTGACGAATCCCTAATGGAACTCCGAAATTTAAACACCGACGCATCTCCAAAGCAAAACCGACGTTCCCACCATAACGCATCCCCAAAGAAGCTGCGACGTTCCAAACCTGACGCATCCCCACTGCAACCTTGACGGAGCTACCCTAAAGCATCCCTAATGCAACCACGACGTTCCAACTCTGACGCATTCGCAAAGCAAACCTGACGTTCCAACCCTGACGAATCGCTAAAGCAACCCTGACGTTCCAACCCTCACGCATCCCTAAAGCAACCCCGACGTTCCCACCCTTTTTTTTTTTTTTTTTTTTTTTCGTTTGGGGGAAAACCTTCAAAAGGCCCCTTGGGCCCGGTACCCAAAGAAGTATCGGATTCTTACCGACTAAAAACCTACCTGGTGCAAAACATTCACTCGCTGGAGAGGAGAAGCAGATCTGTGATACAAACACAATACATTAACACTTACTCTCTTATCTCGATGAGCCTGGTCGGTTCGCCATGCTCTCATCCTCAGTCATACACAACACTCATACCTTACGAAAAAACTAATTAACAAAGAAACTAAGTAACTAACTAATTACTACACCTTATTCTACATATATATATGTACACACCCGACCATCCATCCAAGGATGCACTAGTCGAGTTCACACATCCCATGCATCCGCATGTTCATTCTTCTTAGGAGAAGCGACGCACTAGACCAGGTCAGGCGCCGCCAAGGCTGCCTGAAACCTCGCCCGTGGTGGCCGCCTAGGAGCTATTCTCTTTTGCGGTCTCGCATTCATTCTTCTCCTATTGAAAAATGCACGTTCTCTCTCCCTTTCAGCATCTTTCTTGGCCTTCATTAAAAGTCCTGAAAAGGACTGGTATGCAGCCCACGCCCCCGGGGTATCCAGGGACTGCCTGACTATCCTGGGGAGGGTTAGCTGCACACCCCCCCCTTACTCCCTGACCAAGGAATCCCTAGCATTCGTCCACGCCGGGCATTCAATCAGGGTGTGTTCCGCGTCGTCTCTATCCGCGCCGCAGTGATAGCACCGCGGGTAGTCTGTTCTCCTAATATTATGTAGGTACGCAGGAAAGCAGCCATGGCTAGTCATCAGCTGAGTTGTGTGGAAGGTCGTACCTATAGAGTACGGCCTCCCAACTTACTCATCCAACCTGTCAGCAATAGCTGCCCTAACCTGCGCCCCCGTTTCCCCCGTTACCCCAATTAGTCCCAATTCTTCTTCCCTCCATGCAGCAATTGCCCCCATCCTGGCGAAAGCGCCCAGCACCGCCCTAATATTTGGAGGGACAGGTCCCTCCGCATTCTTAAGGGTCACATACACCTCCGCCTGTCGCGGCGCCAGATGATCGAGGTAATTAATCCCCGCGACCATCATTGCCGAATGGAAGGAAACCGTCCTATATGCGCAAAACACCCTGATTGCCACCCTTCTTTGCAAGGCCTGAACAGCCCGTCTGATCCTCTGATCCTCCACAACAGCGCGCAACCACACCGGAGCACCATAGAGGAGCACGGAGTGGATCACGCTGCTGTARASWCGCCGCTTCTTCTCCYTCKGCCCGTRGAGGTTCGGAAGGATCCTCCCAATAGACCGAAGGATCCCTTTCACTCTCGGGATTAAGGCCTGGAAGTGCGGCCTAAATGACATATTTGAGTCTAAAACAATGCCCAGGTATTTCACACTAGGCTTCACTGCAATACAAACCACCCTGTATCTAATCACAGGAGGGGGGGAGCAATCCTGCGTCTGCATAAGGCAGAAGCAGGGAAGGCCATTGCCTCTTTTTTCGGTAGCGCCACTTTCAGGCCTAATCCCTCAATCTCATTCACAGTGACCTCTAGGTATTGTTCAGCCGCTAACAATGCGCAAGACAGTTGAAAGGAGGGCCGTGTCATCTGCATAGCAGACCACACGAGACCCTCCCGGCAGCGGGACTCTGAGGACCTGATCGTACGCAATGTTCCAAAGTGTGGGGCCGAGGACGGAACCCTGTGGGAMCCCAMACATCAYGCTTACATTATTAATTATGCCCTGCTTTCCTATAAAGGACAAGAGACGGTCACGGAAATAATCTTTCATAATATTAATCAAATAGGTGGGGAATCCACTTCCCTCCATCGATGCTATCACTATATCCCAGGGGAGCGAGTTAAACGCGTTACAAATATCCAGTGAGATTAATACGCCCACTCGTCCACTACTCGCGCACTTCTGTATGTAATTTTTTACTTCTCCGATGGCTTCAAGGGTAGAGTAACTCACCCTGAAACCATGCTGACACGTCGAAAGAACACTTTGAGTATTTAAAAACTCGCTTACCCTGGAGACAACAACTCTTTCAAATAGCTTCTTTACCTCGTCCAGTAGGCATATTCACCTGTATGAGCTGGGCAAGTTACCATCACCATCTTTCTTTTTCTTCAGCAACACGAGCTTGGCCCTCTTTCATGCCCGTGAGAAAACTCCCCTCCTCAGCAGCATGGTAAAGCATTCCGCAAGGCCTTGACAACAGTATATGGCCGCCCTCTTTACCACCAGTCCAGGGATCCCGTCAAGACCCGGTGCCCTCCCAAGGTTAATCCTTTTAGCGGCCTTATAAACCTCTTCAACCGTAACAACTATTTCCTCCGGGCCCACCACGTTGACGTTTAAGGCCACTGATCGCCCACCCCCCGGAAACAGCGCTTCAACTATCCTCATTAAAAGAGGAGGATCCAGTACCTCAGTCAGGGGGGAAACACCTCGAGCCCTCAATTTCCCCATTACAAGTTTATAGGGTTTCCCCCATAGATCATCCTCTATGGTTGCTAAAAAGACCTTCAAGGCCAAGGCCTTGGCCCTTCTGATGGCCCGGACCAGATTCCTTCTCTTCTCCCTCCTGTCCTCTAGACATGCTTTAATTCTGTCCAGATCACCTCTTCGCCGGGCCCTAAGATAACACCTTCTCGCCGCCGTAGCCGCTCCCCGTAGGACCACTATTTCCCGTGACCACCATGGTACAGCAGAACACCTGTTCACCACCGTTCTCACCCTTGACATTGAAATGTCACATGAAATGAGGAGGGTATTGTCCGAATATTCCACTATATCCCACATATTATTACCATCATTCCGTGTCCACTCACCAGAGACGAGAACTGCAGCGAGCCTGTCCTCATCCACAGTCCTCGTATCTCACTTAGGGAAAATTCTGTCCCTGGAGCGAAGGCTTCAAAAGCCTGTAGCCTCATGCCCGTACTTAAATATAATATATAAATGGTCTAAAAGGGACTCAGCCTCATCCACCCTCTAATCCGATAAGCGGACACTAGCTGCCGGAGATCTTCACGTAAGGTCTACAACGCTCGACCCTTGCGGTCGAACGCACGTGGGGTGGCTAGCCTGGTTACCCATGCTTAGGTTCAACCTATTAGCCCACATACAGAGCAACTTGCCCCTTGGATTGCTTCTGCCTTTCAGATCCTATTTGGGGAACCGGGCATTAAAGTCCCCGGCAATTAGCGCTGGAAGAGCGGGAAATGTGCCTAAGAGCTCTTCGAGCTCATCAAGGAGTCTACCAAAAATATTTTAATTCTTGCTGGGAGGAAAGTAGACTGAAACTACCAACGAGTCCCCCCATTTGCCGGCTACAAAAAACAAACTCCGACGAGCCAGGCTACATGTTCTTTCGCCTTTGCCCGCAACAATCGCAGAGAGGGGTGACCCCCCCCCCAGGGATAAGAACCATTTCTCATCCCCGGGAGGAACCCACCACGGCTCTGAGACTATCGCAATATCTGCCCCAATCTTCCTCATCCGCTGACCCAGCAAGTCCTGGGTGCGACGCGCATGATTTAAATTGGCCTGAATGACCGTGGCCATTGTAGTATCGTATTAGTTACTCACATGAAGGGGCAGATTTCAACTGCTCCACCTACATGTCGTTGCCAGCACTTAAATTCACACTATTCACAACAATCTGTACTATCGTTTTTTCGCCCTCACTGCCCGGAACGTTTTTCACGCACCCTAACGTGTCCCGTCGGTCCGCGACTTCCCCCAAAATTACGTCTCTTCCCTTAATAGGAGGCACTAGCGGACACTCCCAGGACCCAGCCCTGTGCGAGGTTCGAGAACGCCTCGCCTCCACACAGATCGGGCATTTTGGTTTGTCCCCACAATCTTTCGCCACATGCCCCGGTCCCCCGCACTTAAAGCATACAACCATCCTGGCTTCCGGTGCAATACAAGATGCAGCCACATGACCTCTCGCCAAACACCTGTGACACCTTAGAGGCCTGRGTCTAGTCGGAAATACCCGTACTTTATTCCACCCCACAATGATACTACCCTTGTCAATGGCAGTCTGACATAATGCCTTTTGGGCCACAACTGTGACCTCATAACGACCACCCCTGCCAAAATGTATACTCCCCATATTAATAAGGATTAGGTCAAAACCCGCCCTAACCCCCTGTAACCCACACCTAATCGCCGTCAAGGTGGTAGTTGGGTAAATACCCATTAACCTGATGAGACTAGTCCTTTGAGGCCTTCCAATTTTGGCCTCCGGTAGAGCTCCCTTTATGACCTGCGCCAATTTGTCAGCCTTCATGTTAGCATCCTTTCTTTGGACCTGCTAGATAAATGACCCTGTCAGGCAACGCCTATATAAGAGCCACTTTGCTCCTATTTCCTCTAGATTCACCCCCGTTTCCAATTTCTTAAGGGCTTCTAAATATTAAGCCCCTTTCGCGCACGTGAGAGATACCGCTTCAGTCTCCCTGATTCTTCTGTTCTTCTTCGTATTCTTCTTCTTCTTCTTTTTACGTTCACCCACAGCAGGTCTCCCTCCCCCACACTAGAACAAACGGGAGGACCAACCCTCCCAACATCCGCCCGAGTAGATAAGGGCCCCCCAGCAGGCGCAGCAATTTTATTTCTTTTTTTAACCTCAATAAACCCATCCYCGTTCAGGACAGTTGCCAGAAGCGTTAACATCGACTGTGAGGAAGCAACCCGCGGCTGGGCTGCCACCTGAGCATAAGAGCTCTGTCCCATTTTTATATAATTTAATTCTTG
>NW_014570127.1:32449-33610 GCF_001313835.1 Polistes canadensis
ATAGATTCATAAATTTCAGAGCCACAGTTTACCTTGTTGCGGGCCTGCAGCTCCTTGGCCATCTTCATTTTTTCCATTATGCAAGTTTTTATTTTTCCCGATATTTCACCCTTGATGTTGCCGCAAGTCTTCCTTTTTACTTCTGCCTCTGTCACATTGTCTATTATAAGATCAAATAGTCTTCCAGTCTCCATACTGGAAATCGATGGTCCATCTGAAATAATTCCATCTATCCTTGTTAGGTCAACTACCTCATCCTCCGATGATGAGGTGTACAGAATCGGCCTCGCCCTTTTATCGGTCCTGACTTGTATATCATCAGTCTCCAAGTTCTCAATGCACCTTATCGTGCACTTCGGCCACTCCTCCAAGGAGCGTTCTCGACTTCCTGTAGCATTCGAACCACTTCCCGACAAACTATCCAGAGCCAAGGTTGGGTCGCCTACCCTAGACTCATGACAGTAGTATGATGTCGACGATGGGTGGCCTGTCCTACCACAACCAAACACCGCCGTCATGTGAGTTTCCTTCCCACACGGTTTATTCTCTAAGGTTGTACCTTTCATATTTGTTATTTGATATAAATAGGCACAAGCCCAGAGGAAAAGAAAGAAAAACGAAGGAAGTAAGAGACAAGAAAAGAATAGAAAAAAGGGATAAAAAGAATTACAGAGAGAAATAGCCATACAGAACATGCACACACCATTCATACCCTCCCTACTAGTCGCCTCTTACGACAAGCAGGGAATACTGTGGGAGTATTATACTACACCCTACCCACGCGGGGGGGAAGTTTCAACCCTGACGCATTCCCAAAGCAATTGTGACGTTCCAAACCCGACGAATCCCCACAGCAACCCCGACGTACCAACCATGACGCATTTCTAAAGCAACTCTTACGTTTCTACCCTGACGCATCCCTAAAGCAATCCCGACGTCCCAGCCCTGACGCATCCCCAAAGCAACCCCGAAGTTCCAACCCTGACGCATTCACAAAGCAAACCTTTCGTTCCAACCCTGACGAATCCCTAAAGCAATCCCGAAGTTTAAACACTGACGCATCTCCATAGAAACACCGACGTTCCCACCCTAACGCATCACGAAAGAAGCCGCGACTTTCCAACCCTGACGCATCTTCACTGCAACCTTGACGGACCTACC
>NW_014570127.1:34028-36410 GCF_001313835.1 Polistes canadensis
GTACTCAAGGGAGTGTCGGATTCTTACCGACTAAAAACCCACCTGGTGCAAAACATTCACTCGCTGGATCAAAGAAGCGGATCYATGATATTATATCATATTCCAAACACGCATACTCTTTCATCCCGATGAGCCTGGCCGGTTTGCCATGCTCTCATCTATCATTTATACCTCACTTATACCTTATTAATTAACTAAACTACTGCACCTCCACAATCCAGAGGCGCAACTTACTAACTACTTTATATATATATATGCATATGTACACGCTCGACCATTCATCCCAAGATGCACTGGTCGAGCTCACACATCCCATGCATCCGCATGCATCAGTCATCTTAGGGGAAGCGACGCACTAGACCAGGCCAGGCGCCGCCTAAGCTGCCCGAAACCTCGCYYGGGGKKGCCGCCTAGRAGMKACTCTMCTTTGCGGCCTCGCATATACTCTTCTTCTATTCATAAGCATTCGCTCTCTCTCTCTGTCAGCGTCTTCCTTGGCCTTCATTACGAGTCCAGAAAAGGACTGGAATGCAGCCTACGCCCCCGGGGTATCCAGGGACAGCCTGACTATCCCGGAAAGAACGACCTGCACCCCCCCAAACTTCCTAACCAAGGAATCCCTAGCATTCGTCCACGCCAGGCATTCAATCAGGGTGTGCTCCGCATCATCCCTATCCGCGCCGCAGTTATAACACCGCGGGGAATCTGTTCTACGGATACCATATAGGTACGCGGGAAAGCAGCCATGGCCGGTCATCAGCTGAGTGGYGTGAAAGGTCGTACCTATAGAATACGGCCTCTCAACCCACTCATCCAACCTATCAGCAATAGCCGCTCTAACCCGCGCCCCCGTTTCTCCTCTTACTCCAATTAGATTAATCTCCTTCTCGTTCCATGCGGCAACCGCCGCTATCCTGGCGAAAGCACCCAGCGCCGCCCTAATATTTGGAGGGACGGGTCCCTCCAAATTCTTAAGGTTCGCATACACCTCCGCCAGTCGGGGGGCAAGATGGTCATGGGGGATGATCCCCGCGACAATCATTGCCGCATGAAAGGAAACYGTCCTGTAGGCGCAGCACACCCTGATCGCCACTTTTCTCTGCAAAGCCCGAATAGTTCTCCTGACTCTCTGGTCCTCCACAACAGCGCGCTACCACACCGGAGCCCCATAGAGGAGCACCGAGTGGATCACGCTGCTGTAGAGTCGTCGCTTCTTCTCCTTCGGCCCGTGAAGGTTCGGAAGGATCCTCCTAATGGACCGAAGGATCCCTTCCRCTTTCGGGATTAAGGCCTTGAAGTGGGGCCTAAATGTCATTCCTGAGTCTAAAACTATGCCCAGGTATTTTACACTGGGCTTTACTACAATACAAACTCCCTGTATTTGATCACAGGGGGGAAGCAATCCTGCGTCTGCGTAAGGCAGAGGCAGGGAAGGCCATTGCTTCCGTTTTTTCTAGCGCCACTTTAAGGCCTAATCCCTCAATCTCACTCACAAGGACCTCTAGGTCCCTTTAAGCCGCTAACATTGCGCTAGACAGGTCCCGTGCTGCTGAAAGGAGGGTTGTGTCGTCTGCGTAGCAAACCACACGAGACCCCCCTGGCAGCAGGACTCGGAGGACCCTATCATAGGCAATGTTCCAAAGTGTGGGGCCGAGGACAGAACCCTGCGGAACCCAACACATCACACTTACGTTTCTAATATGCCCCTCCCTTCCAAAGAAGGACAGGAGCCTGTTTCGAAAATAGTCCTTAACAATATTTACAATATAGGTAGGGAAGCCACTTCTCTCCATTGATTCTATCACTGTCTCATAGGGGAGCGAGTTAAACGCGTTACTTATGTCTAATAATGTTAACACTCCCATCGTTCCACTACTCGCGCACTCCTGTATATAATCTTTCACCTCTCCAATGGCTCCGAGGGTAGAGTGTCCCACCCTGAAACCGTGCTGACCCGGAGAGAGAACACACTCACTGTTCAAAAATTTGCTCACCCTAGAGACAACAACCCTCTTGAAGAGCTTTCCCACCTCGTCCAGTAGACATATCGGTCTATATTAGCTGGGCGCACTACCATCACTATCATGCTTCTTTTTTAGGAGGACAAGTCTCGCCCTCTTTCATTCCCGTGGGAAGACTCCCCTCCTAAGCAGCGTAGTAAAGCACTCCGCTAATCCTTTGCCACAGTGTGTAGCCACCCTCTTCACCACCAGGCCAGGTATCTCGTCAGGACCCGGCGTTCTCCCAAGGTCGATCCTCTTGGCCGCTCTACACACCTCTCCTGTRGTGACGCTTATCTCGTCCACGTCCTCTACGATGGCGTTTGGGGCCACTGGTCGTACACTCCCCGAAAACAGCGTCGCCACGATCCTTGCCAAGAGA
>NW_014570127.1:38465-39703 GCF_001313835.1 Polistes canadensis
CCTTTGCCCCTATTTCCTCTAGATTGACCTCCGTCTCAATCTTTTTTAATGCCTCCAAATATGAGGCCCCTTCTGCACACGTGAGGGATACCGCTGCGGTCTCCCTAATTCTTCGGTTCCTCCTTTTCCTCTTCTTCTTTTTTGCTTTCTGTCCACCTTCAGCAGGGCCCCCCCCCACGCGAGGACTAACAGTTGAGCCAACCCTGCTGGTATCCGCCCGCATGGGTAAGGACCCYSCAGTAGATGCAACAATCWTACTTCTCCTCCTAACCTCGACAAACCCATCCCCGTCCGGGACAGCGTTCAGAGGTGTTGGATTCAACGGTGGGGGTGCAACCCGTGGTCTGGCTGCAACTTGGGCATAAGATCCCTGTCCCCTCATCTCCCTGAGTTCCTGTTGGATCCTGAGAACAGACCTTGTGAGCTCAGTAAAAGCTCTCCTTATCGTCCCGGTTTCAGGATCCTCAACCTTTCTAGCTTGGGATAGTCTCTACTCCGCCAGAGATCTAGCCTGTCTTCATCCAGCAGCTGCCACCCTAGTTAAGGCCTCCTTTTGGCTGGTTTCTCCCTTCGTTATTTTTTCCAGGAGTGCATCTTTACGCCTTAACTCCCTTTTAAGGCGCGTGCACTCCTCCTCCACTTGCTTTAGCCTGTTGTTAGTGGCTTTAGCTTCTGCCCTTAATTGCTCTATAGACTGTCTTAAGTCAGAGCCACAATTTACCCTATTGCAGGCCTGTAGCTCCCTTGCCATCTCTATCACCTGCAGGTGACAGCTCTTCATCTTCCCCGAGATTTCACCTTTGATATTCCCGCACGTTTTCCTCTTGACTTTAGCCTCGGCCATATTGTCCAAGATGATGTCAATTAATCGTCCGGTCTCCAAGTTGGAGACCGATGGTCCCTCCGGTGCGATCCCCTCTATGTTGGTTAAATCAATCACCTCATCCTCCGATGATGAGGTGTATTGTATTGGTCTTGCCCTTTTTTTATGAGACCTGACCAGAACATGGTCAGTCTCTAAATCTTCGATGCACCTCACCGTGCATTTCGGCCCTTCTTCCAAGGAGCGCTCTCCATTTCCTAAAACAACAGTCGATCCGCGGGCCGGGTCGCCTACCCGCGAATAACTTCCCGACGCATTATCCAGAGTCAGGGTCAGGTCGCCTACCCTAGACTCATGAAAGTAGTATGATGTCGAAGATGGGTGGCCTGTCCTACCACCACCAAACACCGCCGTT
>NW_014570128.1:0-17079 GCF_001313835.1 Polistes canadensis
TTACAAAGTTCTTCTTTCAGAAAATCGTTCTCAGTACAGTCAATACATCGACTTTTAGTTAGGTTTACTCAAAGACTCTCCTCGAAAGACTCTCCTCGAAAGACTCTCCTCGAAAGACTCTCCTCGAAAGATTGCTTTCTCGTACGCACACTGAGTCGGAGATATATTGTACAATCCTAGATCGGGAACGATCGTTTGGCACTTGGACGCGTTGGAACTCGCAGGTGGATCGACCGGATGATCACTTCGAATAAGGATCGATTACGACCTCACTCGAGATCGGCAGGAATCACTATTCGAATTTCTTCTTTATTCTTATCTAACTATCCACCGATATACAACTATTATATATTTCTCAACATTATACGAAAAAACTTGTAAGATTACGCGAATTTATATTTTATTTAAATTCATAATTAAAATAAATAATCCGCAATAAATCTTTACGTTAAAATCAAGAACGACAGCCGAGAACGCTATTACATACGCTATTGCGCTAATTAATAAATAATTGAATTTACAAGAAGATAAGAACATATATATGTGGGATGGGGAAATTAGACAAAGGAAATACGAAATAAAACAATGTATAGTTGGTCGGACCGTTGGGATGTAACGGCGTGCAGCGGTACGTTGCTATGCGAATAAACAGTTGAAAAAGAACAAAGATCTGAAAGTTAGTCATCGTTTAGCCATCAAGCAGCGGACATCTATTATTGTATTGTATTTTATCAGATTAAATTGCATTTACATTGAAATGGTCTATTCATCTTTACGAACAATTTATTATTAACACCAGTATGCCTACTCTTTAATATTCAGATATTCGTAAAAAGACTGATGAGAAGAAAGGAATCCTACATATATATATAAAAAAAAAGCAAATTTTGAAAGTTTTTTTCTCAAAATTAGCTGGTCAGTTTACGGAAATATTTTACCACGAGAATATCTTAAAGGTGTATTAATAATATACCAAAGCTCGTGAAAATTCGTTGGTGTACAATCGTAATATCTCCTTGTAAATCATTCAATATTACGTTATCTGTATTTATAGGTGTCACGTATTGCTTGTTTGCATTCATTAGGTCATATCGTCATCATCAGCTTTTATGCACACACATACATCCGCGATCTATTTTTGAGTACGCATCTTGTTTGTACCGTCTCGACGGCACCACAAATCGGACTAGTCCTATAGTATTTTATTATTTTAAGATTGTTCCTTTTACATATGGTTATACTTTTAAACAATTTTATTGAGTTTAAAGGAAAATTAGATTCACAACTTTTGATCCGAATCTTCAAGTTGTCGCGACAAAATAGAAAAAATCTTTGAACGCGATCCTCGTTGGATTAAAAAATCGAACCTTAAACGAGACTGATTACCGTTTATAGCCAATTATTTTTAATGCAATAAACCAAGCCTAATAAGTTGTTGTATTTTTTCATGTATTACCAAAATGCTTTCTACTTTTGAAAATTATTTTATGCTCCAAATATGTACGTAATATTAAATATCAATATATAAAATCGATCGGTACAAATTGGACAAATCTCTCCTCTAAAGATAAGAAAAAAAAAATAAATAAGAAAAATCCTATCGAATAAAAAAGAAAAGAAAAGAAAAAAAAGTATGGTTCTCGTAGAGTCATCGAAACGTTACGGTAAATCGCATATCCCGAAAGATAGTTCGATTGTTTCGTGTTTTGTTCCGTGCAATGTTCGAGATAACTCGATATCGATGAACGAGCAGGTAGAAGGATTTTCGAGCCGGTCGCGATTACTTTCGCGCCAGCAAATTATGGCCGAGATTATCGTACCGAGTTATGGCCTGCTGATCATAGAGAGATACGCTCGTTACGAGGTGTGCAAGCGTACTTACATACATCTAATTCGCACCGGACTTGATTCCTCTAATTTACATCGAGCTGTAATACCGTGTTCATTGCCAAGCTTAAAATTAAATTCTACATTGAAATGTTTTTTTATTTATCTCTTTGAACAACCACAAAAATCTTATATATCTGTAACCAGCTAACAATAAGGATCATTCTTTTGGAATTTATTTTCATTCTAACGATCGATCAATCGAGATGATTGATATGATTGATTATTCGTTTGAAACAAACGATGAGATTATCTGGAGCGGAAGGTCTTCGAAAAATGAAAGGGTCAAGGGAGGAGGGTATGTGGAGTCTTCTAAGAATAGAATGTTCTATAGTCAGTGTTCTGGTTATTTCACCGTCTTTCTCCCTTTCTTACTCCCTTTCTTACTCCCTTTCTTACTCCCTTTCTTACTCCCTTTCTTACTACCTTTCTTACTACCTTTCTTACTACCTTTTTTATTACCTTTCTCTTTCACTTCTCTTTTCCGAGATTACGAAGCTACTTTGAAACTCAAGTAAATGAAAATGTGGGTCAGCGACTGCGAACATGTAAATAGAAACTAGAGGTAGGGAGGAGTTTTATTAGCGTACACCTACAAGAATGCATCTCTCCGAGTATCAGACAAGTGCTCTGAAAGAGTTGAAATAAAGGAAAGAGAGAGATAGAAAATAAAAGAAAAGAAAAGAAATAGAAAAACCTAAAGGGAAGAAGATATCGAATTAAGTCTTGAGACACGTCAGGGTTGCGAAGACTTAGTTAGCAACTCCACGAGTATTCGCTACTCTTACTACTTGAATTACAGACAATTCTATTGTCCGTCTTCACCGTTAGTCGCGGTTTTCAACGTAACAATTTAAAGGTGCGCAAAGCAAAAGAAGAAGATACAAACTTCTACATACATATACTTATGTATTATTATTATTATTATTATATATGTATATACGTATGTGTAAATATATTTCTGACGAAGAAATTATACAAAACCGGTCCTGTCGCGATTGATTCTCGATCGTCGATCCAGAATCAACAACTTGCCATCTCGACGGCTTTGGTATCGATTTTCTTTCAAGAGATCGACGATAAAATTTCGTGAGTGACACGAGTATTGGACATGATTGCAAGTCGTACCTACGTTACTGTCGCCAATGATCTTACCTGTATCGTCGAAGTGGATAATGTCGCATCTGTTGTCGGTCGCAATGTCGCATCTGTAAACCGCGCCACCCCTGTAGATACCTGTTTGCGATGTATCGGCCTCCGGAGCTCCTACAATCGCCCTGAAAACAATAAACTAATTATTTCTAGTTTCATTATTTCTAGTTTCATTATTTCTGGCATCATATTCTTACTAATAGAACGAATTGCTGACAATATTTTTTCATGTCTTTTCTTTATTACCATTTTATAACGTACATATATCGTATTAGCTTTCAACTATAGGTTGCTATTAATTAGGTTCGTATATAGAAACATTTTTTTATATTTTCAATTAGTGATCAATAGGAGAAAATATCGGTACGAACTCTAATGCAACTTTGACATAATCTTGATCATCTAATATTTAAAATACTGACAATTTATTATTTACACTTAACATTAAATATACATTGCAGTGTATTTTACAAAATATTTATAAAAAGATCTTTGAAAAATATTGACCAAATAAATAGAATTATATATATATTACGAAGTATTTATAATATAAAAATATTATTTTCCAAGGGAAAAATTAAGAGTATAATTTTCTTCGATGTGTAAAAAAATGAAAAAATGAACGAATTAAAAATACGAAAATAACGAATCTTCAATTATGTTAATGACGCCACCAGTCGTCGACTCGACGTGCCAAATTGGCCGTTATCTTTATTGACTGAGGGATCATCGACATGACACGTTTTTCCTAATGGACACGAATCGACGTTGAATGCAGTCGTTAGCCGGAGATAGGAAGGAAGTCGAGGTGTAATTTATTTCTCGCGGGTTGGCCCTTTGAAATTCGAGCGGAGGCAAATCTACTACAAAAATTTACTACAAAAATTTACTACAAAAATCTACTACAAATCTACTACAAAAATCTACTACAAATCTACTACAAGTCTACTACAAATCTACACTACAGCGTTGAAAAGAGAAAACACTTTTTTTTCTTTTTTGATGTTAATAATACCAAGGAAGATATTAGATGAGATAATCGATCGTGTAATTACTCGAATAAGGGTGTGTCAGACAAAAGAATGCAAAGATTGCAGCATAAAAATAGAAAATATTAAAAAGGAAATAATCGAGACTTTATATAATTAATATTGTCTTAAATCGATACTCTGTCATTTGTAATTTTTTTTTTTTTTACAAGAACGACGATTCAATGAGTCGTTCCAATCGTAAAAATCAATGCGAACAAACTAATGCATTAACCCAGATTTATAACAGGTTCTAATCATTCTAAGCGTCCGTGCTTAGTCCGACCTCGAACGAATATCGTGATAATTTAACATCGATAGATGTATGTATATAGAAACATATATGTTATATATAAGATATATAATATAAGAATAAGAACAAACCGATGATCGATCTAGATCAGGGCTTCTTAAACTATGGGTTGCGACCCCAAATGCAATAGCAAAATTCTGGGGTCGCGAGAGATTTTAATGTCAAATATTTATATATATCATTTTATAACATCACTAGAGTTGGCGGAATACAGTGGACTTGCAGCGTCTAGACACGTGCATTTGTTGAAGGTTTTGAGCTATCTCCACCGACAGCAGTAATATTTGTATGGGGTCGTCAAGAAACTCGCAATCATAAATGGGGTCGTCAAGAAACTCACAATCATAAATGGGGTCGTGAATGACAAAAGTTTAAGAAGCCTTGATCTAGATAGTTCATCTAAATTTCAATTTATTTCATAAATTTTTAACATTCATTTGTATGAAACAATACACACAAGTCCAAATATTTATAATAAGAAATAAATTTGTTTTCTTCTTCGATAATAATTTTGTTCATAATATACATACGAAGGAACGTTAAAAAATCTGAAAAAATCTTCTAGACAGATCGAACAACCTTGGCATACTTTAGCTTCTATGTTGCAGCACATGACTAGGATGCAATGTGTGTAGGTAACGAGTCCCCCACACGTTTATTCGTTCACTCGCTCATATGTACTTATGGTTGTAAAAGTGAGCGCGGAACACGTGGAAGGAGAAGAAGAAGAGTCGATTATGCGAAAAAGTTATATAAGCGTAAACGATTCATAACTCACTCGGTGTAATTCGTACGCATCTTTGAAGAAGCAATGGCGGAGTAGCGTAGATCACATTGACAGATAAGAATAAATTGAACGACCGACAAAATATGTATGAGGCGACGCTAATGAGCGCTTGACGGTGGCACGCTCGTGCCTCGTAACGACGTTTAAATTAGAATCAGCTGAATAAAGAATAGTCACGATGGTAGGGGAAAGAAGAAAAATAAAAGGGGAAAGAAATATAAAGGAAACAAAAATGTGATCTAATGATTTTATTTTTTGTTACCGTGTAAAAAAATTATCAAAGGAAATGTATCTCAATGAAAAGTCTCGTTTACCTGTTCTAAAAACGAAACGCAACAATTCTTTTTTCTTTTCGAAATTTGCTTCTTTTTTTTATTACTTTGTTTTACTTACTGTGTTTTATTTTTGATTGCAGACAAGAAAAACTTCGGAACTCCGTATAGGGAAAATTCGAGGCGATAACTGTGAGCTAATATTCAATGAACTTCACGCATATGAGGCGCTTAATAAGGCGCGTGGGTCGAACCTGACGAAGGCCTTGCTCTCGCCCACTACATTTTTCTTCCTTTCTTTTTCTTTTCTTTCTGTTTTTTCTTTTTTTCTTTTTTTCTCTTTTTTTTCTTGTATTCGTGAAGAACCACAATTATCGATATATGACGTATACCACGAAACTAACCGGTCGTCGCGAGACTCTTTTATTGATTTAGACGAGAGTACTTATTGGCTAAAAAAAAAAAAAAAAGAAGAAAAAAGACATTAGGAAGAAAATATTTCGAATTCGATTTTCTAAATGGAATCGATTCCAAAACTAGTTTCTCTTACGAACGAAGGTAAACGCGAGACATTTATAGATCTGACATTTTATTTGTAAGGATGTCGTCACTCGCTGAATCACGAAACTGTTAGAAAATCGGGAAACGTGTTTTTCTTTCTCCGTGAAATTTATAATCACCGATTGGAAAATATTCTATTCGAACGATTGAGCACGAATATCACCAAATAAAGTATAGCGCGTCTTCGTAATACACAGTTAAGATAACGTGAATCATATGAACGTGTTATGTCTCTTCTTAACGTTTATCCTTGAATAGGCTAAAGTTCTATAAGCGTGCGTCCACCTCGACGTTATTATATTCCACTTTGGCCTTGGTCACAGTAGATAATGCAAATTTACAATCGCTTAAATACACCTGCATATACGATTCAAGATTTATTTTTTAATATTTTTCATAGGTACCATTATTTATAGCCTTTTTCTTTGATTTATTAATGATAAATTTTGTATGAAATAAATGATCTACTTTATGAATATTTTGCTCAGTATAAATGATGATGATTAAGTTTCACTATAAAATCGCATCTTATTTATTGGTTTAAATACCGCCACATCGATAAAAATTTTATTCAATAAAAAAAAAGTAATAATAATGACTATTTATCACCATTATCATACTGACTAATCCAAAATGTTTCCAAATTACTGACACGATAAATACCAGTTCTACATTATTATTATTACTCAAATCTGTTCGCGTACTGTAAAATTATTCTCATTCGCTGAGAAATAACGGAGATAAAGATAAAGATGCAAACGAAATAAAAAAGAAATGTATATAAACGTTCGTGTCTTTCGATGATATTTTTTTTTTCCGAAATTCATTCGCTTTCGTATTTCTCGTTTACGCGAAGGTCGAAGATCGCGAATTAGACGGCGATTTGTCGTTCGGTGTAAATCAAGCGTTATCGTGACATCGTCTATCGTATTGGGAAATAAATATCGTCGGGGTCTTTTATTCGCACGATGGTAGAGGCAACGAGAAACTGCCTGCTGTATTGACTTATATCCATGGCGGGTTGCTGGACAGAAGCGCATTTGTAATCCCGTATTTGGCAAAATCGGACGGCTCCATCCGACGTCGTGCATGAATGCCATTCTTGGCGAATTGCTCAATGCCGAGGCACCGTTTTCCCTTAGAATCTCTAGCTTTGATCTTACTCGAAAAAAAACAAAAGAAAAGATTTACAAACAAACAAAAATGAAGAGAAAACTTTCTAATGTATAATTCTTTAACACAAATTATATATTAGAAAGGTTAGAAATAATTAGAAAGATTCTATATGTTGCACTCCTCGACCAGTTTGAACACTTAATAACAAAATAATGTTAATAACAATAGCTTTCGCAATAAAATTTTTCTATTAGATTTGTTACAAGTACCACCGACGTTTAGACACTATCATATTTTTTTAATACTATTTCTTTTTTACCGTGTTGATACATTACAATCATTGTGCCATTAGTTAAATGCTTTTTATTCATTAGCTTAGAGCCGACCCTAACTGTTAGGTATACATTATGTTATTAGAAAGATATATCATTATTATCATTAAAAGACTATATATAATATATTCGATGTTGAACCTTTTAGGAATAAGAAATATACAAATAAGGAAGAATTTACGGCACAACGATTATACAAATGAAGGCTCATAAAGTGACACCGATTATAATTCTAGCTTTTACTTTTGGAACGGAAATCACGTAATCTTTAACGTCCTTATCGAGGGGAAGACTTTTTCGTAGGAAGCGTGGAAATTGTCACGTTCGCTTAAACCCACCACGAAAAATCATACGTTTAGTATTCACTAACGCGAATTACCTTTCCCCATTGAGAATACCTTCGCGTTTCTTTGATATACGTAGTTCTCACATAATACTTAATGATTATGTCATATTTTTCTTTATTAATGAAGTTTCATTTAAATCGAAGCTTCTTTCTCACGAAACAAAATATATATATATAAAACAAAGAGTATTTATAATTTATACCATAGAAAAACATTGTGTATAAATGGTAGAAAACAAATTATATGCAGCAGGTATTGTATTCAAGATTCTAAAGGCTCGTAAAATACTAACGCCTATCGCGATAGTAGAAAATCTTTTAAACACGAAATATAATAGTATGAAGGAAGAAACGGATAGGCAAGATTTTTGGAGTGAAATCTTTCGATTAAACTACAAGAGTTCAACGAACTTTCAGTGACTTTTCTCTTTTTATTTTTCTCTCTCTCTCTCTCTCTCTCTCTCTCTCTATGTCCTTACGAAGAACGCGTATATGGTAATAAAGCTCCCGGGTGCGTGCTAGGAAATTTAAAATCAGGTAGATACGCCTTCCGGTCCGTTGGTACTACTCCATACGAGAAGTAAAACTTTATTGTTAGCTACTTCTCGAAGAGTACACGAAGGAGTCTAATGCGGATACGCTAGCCTAATGCAATAACGTATTCACCTTATCTCTGAGAAATTTTGTCGGGTCTCCAACGTCGAAAGCATTTTGCATATCCCATGCAGTATCTAGGAGTTCGCCTAACTTATCGCGATATACTGTTACATGAGATAACATTTTCCGAAGACTCGCGGACGATTCCTTTGAAAATTAGTAATGCATGTACATTGTGTATATATAAATACACGAAGTAGACGATAGAAATGGAGAAAGTTTAACATTTTTTACTGATTATGAAAGAAATAATATAAATTACTACAAAATAAAATACTAATTCTTTCCCGATAAATATTATCATACGTGTATCAGCAATAATCAAATAAAACATTTGATAAAAATCGGTAAAATCGAGAAACGAGCAAAACTAATCGATACCAAGTACCATTCTTATCGATATCAGCTTTGCAATAGTTGCAACTGTTTTTTTGCTGTATATATTTATGCACTTAAATATTTAAGTACTCAAACCAATACAAACAATCAAACACTCATGCAAGCATATAGGGAAAAGTAATGCGAGAAAGGCCTTACGTTAAATAGGATTCTGTGTAACGTAAGTTAATGATATGTCTGTTGGTAAGGTGTACCTTCCTTATCGGTGTATTAGAAAATGATTTGGTGAGTAAAGCGGTCAACTAGAAAAGAGGAGGAGATGCAGGCTGCATAGTGTAGCTCGCAATCGGTCGATGACGTAACACGCGAGCGGAGGCGTATATCTCGGCGTCTCAAGTCTCTGCTACTTTAAAAGGAGTACCTTCTCACGGACACGGCAGACGGTAAAATCGGCTTTCACTGTGAAGAAAATCGAGTACGTAAATATATATCCATTCCATCATTGCATCTATGAGTGCATCTATGAGTGCATCTATGAGTGCATCTATGAGTGCATCTATGAGTGCATCTATGAGTGCATCTATACATACGCACATAGATGCATAGATACATACGTACGAAGAGGAATCTCTGAGAAATCGTGCGTATGCTCAAAGCATGACAGTACGAGTTCGCGCTCGCGAGTAACACGATCCGCGCGTGCTACTCCTTGACAATTTCACTATCGATGTCTCCAATCTGTCGGATCGCAAAATAGGCAAGACAGGTATCCTATCCATAAAATACAATGTTTATGTCGATCGTAAGAATAGTCGACGTACCGCGAATACCTACATTTTATCTTCGATAATTTGATTTCTATTTTATCATAGAAAAAAATAACGAGACAAAACAAAATCTAATCTATATAGAAATATCACTTATAATATGTCAAAGTTTCTATCGATTTTTTTTATGTCCCGATTAAAATGAAAATATTACATTTTTTTTCATTTACTATCCAAGTATACCTACATATTGTATATTAGATCATTAAGTATGGCCATGCCGCGCTGACAGCACTAGTTCCCGTTCGATCGCACTTAAAGTCAAGCAACGCTGGGCACGGTTAGTACTTGGATGGGTGAATCGCTTTCAGGAATACCGCGGTTGCGCCGTTGACGCCAAGAAGACTATTCAGCCTAATTAACATCTAGAGAGTTGGTTCCAAGCCCAGATAAAAAAGAGAGGGTTGAGGGTTTGAGGAAGGTGAGGGGAGGAGAGGGGTGGTGAGGCTTGGCAACCTACCCTCGGTAAAAACAATAAATCGCTCCTAGAAATAGCAATAAGAAAAGCTATTATAACAGGACAAAAAGTCCTAGTAAAAAGAGAGGAAGATTAAGTATGAAACGAATACCTTCAATTCAAAATCCGGACATTTTATACTTAATGACCTAATAATATATTGGAAATGTTCTCTAAAGTATAACAGGTTTAAAATTATTTTTTTAGCTACAAATTCTATTTTTCACATGACATCGATTTTATTCCTGCTATATAATCCAAGATGACCACCGGATGACTTTCTTATGGATCCACGAATTTGACTTTTCTGAACATATTTGGAGAGGCAACCGCAGAATGGTCATCGGCCATGTATATAACAGACCTTGCAAAACTTTGAACAAACCTACAGCATTTCGCTGCGTATGTTACAACTGGCGTTGCTATTCATGCGAGAATAAAAGCATCAATAGTATTCGTAGAAACTTCATCATCGATCGAAAAAATACGTTTTATTTTGCGAAGAATTTAGTAGAAAGAAAATACGAGATCGATAATATCAACTGAAATTTTATTTTTACAGCGTACACAAAAAATAATAACTGTGCCTCGATAAAAAAAATGTTTTAATTAGATCAATTTAATTGAATGAATAAACAACCCATTTCTGCTTCTACATCACGATGATCTTACGTAATAATGTCGTCGTAATAACTCTCCTCTATTCTTGTTTATTTTCAAATTATTCAATAATTTTCCTTTAAAGTGTATATATTTGCAAGAGTGCATTAGTGAAAGAGAAAAAAGGAAAGAACACTTCTCGCCCATTTCTATCCGGCTCTATCCTTTTCTTAAGAGGAACTATAAATCTTCGGTAGGATGCTCGTAAAATGTTTTTCCCTACGTAGGTCGTCCGGTGCAAGATATTCGACCCTTCTTTCGTTCTTCTCCACGGAAGTAGAAACATATGTCAGGGCAAGGTCCCCGTAGTAACAATGTCATTTCGATGGAGTGACGTGTAACGAACGAGACTGTCCATATGGCTAACACGGAAAAAAGAATGAAACGAAAGAAAATTCAAAGTAAAAAAAAGAAAAAGAATATTTTTGTAACATCCAAAATTCGTCTCGTTCTATAATCAGGAATAAATAAAATAAAGCAATAAACTGTTTTATTCGTTTTAAAAATGAAATATGAATAATAATCGCTGCAAGTAATTTGTTGAAATTTCACATAAAAAATTAAATATTTTTATAGCGTAAAAAATTGATTTCTATCTATAATAATAAGATGAATATAAAAATGAGATAAAGACAAACAGAAAATCATTTATCGTAACTTCTATTGGATATATCAGGTTTTGTAAGGAAGGAAGGAAGGAAGGTTGGTCTCTCGAGTTCTTTTTGCATCGCGTGATCACAAGCGTTAACGTGTTTTAAAGGTAAGAAGCCCGATGCTAGCTGACTCTCTCATTCGTTGGGATAATGACATAAGCAAAGTTTCAGGCACGTGCCTCACGCGATCCTCATTTATTTTCCTTTTGCATCAACTACCACCCTTCTTCTTCTTTCTGTCTGTTATTCATGTTATTTTGAGTTAATGCGTTTTATATCTTTTTAAACCGATCATAAATGAAAAAAGAACTTTTAACTTGCAATGGTCAAACCCTTGACATATTCGTTTCATTCCTTTGACCGGAAACATCGAGGAAATTGAATCCTCGTTTCCTGGAGTCACGCTTCGTTTACTGTATGGAAAGTGCTGCAAATATTGAAGACTACATTTCTTTTATTATCTTTCTTTCGTCGAATAAAGAGTACCGATAGTTGTGAACGAGTTTATAAATAATTATCGGTCGATTGAAAATTTTGTTAAAAAATATTATACTAATACTTATGTATAATGCATACATAAATGGATAGTTATATACTTCGATGAGTTTACAAGATAAGATTTTTTAGTAATCAAATAAGAAAGAGAAGAAAGAAAGAGAGAAATAATTGTTTCTAAAGATAGACGAAAACTTCGAAAGAGAATTCACAGTGGAATCTCCATTTTAACTGTAAAGCATTCTTATCTTCATGGAAGCGAGCAGCGATAACGTAGGCATGCTTCCTAGAATATCAGTAAAAAAGTGTTAACAACAGTCAACGCTCACAAAGGAGAATCACTTTTCGCTCATTAGCAGAACACATTATTAATAAGAACGTTCTCTCTTTCCATGCATTCCATCATTGTCTAATATCTAATTGACGTAAACAATAAAAGGACCCAGAAGAAGACCGATTATATTCCGAAACAATTTAGAACGAGTTAGTGATTCAAACAAATGATCATTGTTTTCCAACTGATTAAATAAATTTCCCGTACTTTTTTTTTTCTTTAGAAATGGTAGACATTTAATTAATTAAACGATATAAATTTGTTCAGCAAAAATCTAAGAAAAAGCGACACATCACCAGGCAACAAATACACGTCACCTCGAGTTTCCTTTTAAAGAATAAAAGCTGTAACTGTTGGTGGTGAGTCATATGATTCTCTCGAATCGTCTAAATCACTGATATCACTTGTCTCTCATCCTATTTCGACAGGATTTATTCTAAATATTGGATGTGTCAGAAAAATTCCGGTTGCACAATAATTTCATAGAAATAAATTCAATTTCGAGATAATTATCAGATCGCACGCATATTAACGAAACATTTGAAAGTCGTTGATATCCGAATAATCTCGAATGTTCAATTTTTTGTCCATAATACTCGACAAGGCAAACGTTTTCAAAGAGATATGTATATATATATATATATATATATATATATAAATTTATAAATACATGATTATACGGATAGTGAAGATATCTTTAGAAAATGAAGGAAAGACCGGCGCGTAGAAGCTGAGTAGTTAACTAGCTAGCACAAAGATTAGATCGCATCCGCAAACATATGCATGTGAAAGATCACTATGGGGGATTGGTCGAACCTTCAACAATTCCACTTAGCTTCCTCGAAATCCAGAATAGAAGCATGTGACCAAGAATAAGGCAGGGTCAGATTATTGAAAGAAGAATAGTAGCACGTGTATCTTCCTCGTTTGCTTTCTTTCTTCGTTCGAAGTACATATTCGAAAGGGTAGGTAAGAATAACAGATCGAACAGGAAGATTACACGAAGGTATTAAGAGCTGAGCGACACACGCGAGAACGATGAACCACCCACGTGATCATCGTCCCAGCGATGACCTAACATCCTGTATCAGAGTGGCCCTCTCATCGTTGAACGTGGTACGTTATTCTTGCGACAGGTCGGTGATCTCGTTAAAAGAAAATCGCGGATACGATTACGCGATTCAGCCACGTAGGTAAGCACTTACTTAGGTTGATAGACGCATACACACGTACGTGTATACATATATATGTTTGTGTTTAAGCATGCATATAAGTTATGAAAAAAATGTGGAAAAAGCATTTCGAGGAGGATTGAATTTCGCATTTCCGTTACCATAAAGCGTTACGACTATATACCTCGACGGGTCGTGGAGCTTCGATTATAAATATCATGCAATTAAATTCTCTATTTCACACAAGGTAGGTCATATCAGAGTCTCTCATTCTCACTGCAGATTAACACAGATAAACGTTGCTAAAACTTCTACGAGAATTGGCCTAAATACTAGTAGCCATGAGTTATATACATATCTCGTTTGAACGCATGTGTCACGTAATACGAATTTCCTGTCTATACGAGAAGAGGATTGTCTCTCTTTCTCGCGTGATTTCACATCGTCCACGATTCATCGTTTATTTTTTCCCTCAAATATATATATATAAGTAATTAAAGATAATGGCATCATGAAAATATTCAAAAGCTTATGTACGAAGAAAGATATTCAGGTATTTCAGACAAGGTATATATGGAGAGTCTCTCCAAAATTTCTTCTTTCGATTTATATTTTAAATATATGTATTTTTTTTTCAAAATCGATAAAAATGATATATGTATACGTGGGTTGGTGAAATCTAACATAGAAACAATTTACGTTTCGTTCAAACTTACTGTTGTTTTTCGACGTGATCTTTGAACTTTTGGAAAAGAATAGGCTCAAGACTTTTCAACCCTACAATAGTATATATATAAATTTATAGATAAAAGAAGATATTGGTAGGATAGATAAGTTTTACTAGGCGCCATCGACGTAATCGTTCAGCAATAGTTCGCGTTTCATTTATATTCGTCGTTAGTTCGCGTATTATTTATATTCGTCGTCTCCGCGGGAGTAGAGCGGGAGTAGAGCGGGAGTAGAACCGGAGTAGAACCGGAGTAGAACCGGAGTAGAAACGTTTATTCGTGGCTCGTCGCGAGCGTGACTCACGCGAGATTCGAGTCTTATTTGTTGGACCGACGTTTTCAAAAAGAAAAATCAAAGAATAAGAAATGAAGAGAGAATCGGGAGGGAATAACTAAGAGAGGATAGTTGAAACACGCGAAAAAAGAAACTGGGACCATTTGTGCTACCAATCGAAGAGCAGACCAAAATATTAGATAGATCGCAAGAAAAACTTTGCCCGTTGACGGGACAAAAAGTTACGCGAAGAGATTCGTTCGAATGGGCTGATGAAATTTAAACGAGATGACTAAATTTCTATTTAAAATAAACAAATATTACAAACATTTTGTATCATGGATTAAATGTGCTGCGATTGTATATGATATTGCAATGTCCATATGCAGATGTCCATTTGTAGATGTCCATTTGCAGATCTTCGTAGAAAATGCGTTTCCAAAGTTTGAGAATGCTTAAATACCAATGATTCAATGAACGTGCTCGAGCCACGATAAATCAAACTTTTTTTCAGTATCGTGACGTTGATTCAACTAATATATAGACCAGAGATAAGTTTAATTCTATATGCGTGTGTTTTGTAAACTCATCAAGCTCGTTGAATTAAACTATTACAAGTTTCAAGGATAATTTCTTGATAAATTCAATATCTCGATATTAAACGGATTTATGATCGATCTTGCCGGTTACAATCTCAATAACGATAAATCATCGAGCAATCGTTTAAACGTTTCTATTGATCTGATTAGAAGAAAGGGATGAAGAAGAAGAGTAGGATGAGGAAAAGGCGCGCGGGCCAGTATGAAAACCATACAAAAGTATGGTAAACTTGAAAAGGCGAAGTAAGAAACGAAAAAAACAGACTAAATTTAAACTCACCATCCTCGTCCGGATTTGTCACGATAAGATGAAACAGCAAAGCCGAACATAGAATTGGACTCTTTGCGATAAATTGCATAGTGTTTAATTTCGACGTTGAAAGCTTCGATGGTGTTAGGTGGAGAACCAATGGTAACGAAGAGGACGATAAGTAAATCGATAAATATTTTCGAATACATGTTTTCCAATTGTTTTCGTTGAATTATTTATCCCGATAACAACAAAACAACAACAACAAAAATTCTTTTCTCCATTCACTCTCGATGACCACTTTTTTTTTTCCTTTTTACGGTTTTTAATCACTCTCATACGTTTACACGTATATTACACGTATCCCAAATACGAGAAGAAACAAGATATTAATGGTTAATTTAAATGAAAAAGAAAAAGGAGAGAAATAAAAAAGTAACGTTAATCGGGCACGATCGCGATTTAATACCAATGATTCTAATACCAATGGTGAATTAATTGATTGATCGTCAGGGTGCCGGTAACAGCTGCACAATCGACGACATGTGGCTTCCACCACGAGCCACTCGATGAATGTCTGCTCTAACTAAGAGGTGGACTAAACAGTGAGAGATGTCTGCTCGACGGACGGAGTCGCACGCACAGACTGACTGGAACTCCCTTCTTTCGGTTCCTCCTTACTCCTTCACTCCTTCTCTATCTCTCTCTTTCCTTATTCCAACGAATGAACGAACGAACTAACTCCTACCCATCAACTTATTTTTAAAGAAACGCTGTCGTCATTCAAAACTTCATGACGTATCGTGATTACACTCATCGATATAGACCCTATCTAATATTTACTTACTTTCATTTCATACAATCGTAATCGGTATTACGAATATTTAACACTACTCAAATTTTCTTTTCTTTTTCTCATTAGCTTTCATCATCTAATTAAACATTCTAATCGATTTTTAAATCTTAGATATCACATTAACTTTTTTTCTTTAAATATATTATCATTTTTACAGACATTTTTGATAACACTTAGATATTTTTATGTATATTCCTCAATACGTTTAGTTTTATTTAACAATCTTATCGATAGGAATGATTAGTAAAATTATTTATGGATAACACAAACAAGGACTTTGAAAGGGAAAGTTTTAGGAAATGTATTCGCATCTAGAACTGTCATAATTGCTATGCAGTACTTATTTATTAACCAACGATTATACAGAGAAAGAATAATGAGATAAAGTTTACTACTATACCGACTTCACATTTTTACCAACTGTGATAAATACTGCCCATTGAAGAAAAGTTACCGTAGGCAGTAGTGACTTTAGAGGTGTAAATTCTAATCAAAAAAATGTCACATCGAAATTGTTTAATATTTAAAATGTGTACTTACATCTAATATAAAATTAATTTAAATCTATTAACACTAAGTATAAAAAAGTTTTATCTAAACATTTCAAATAAAGTGCAAAAATGCACTATTTACAGCATTGCATTTTTTTACATTTTATACAAATTTGTAAATAGATAAATAACAAGAATAAGTATTCTACGGATAGATCAAGATATATACTTACATTTTAACAAAATTTTATTAAAATTTGACAACTGTAAGTATAAAAAAAATTGATGAGAACGTTCCCAAGACACAAAAGCTATGTGTGAAAGATTAATCCTTTGCAGCATTTCATTTTATAGGATTTTAAGTATCTAAAACACGAGACTAATAGCCTAAAAAAGTATTGTACGTTTAGGGCAAAGAGTGTCCTATTATATAAAATAAATTTTATTGAAATTTGACTACTGAAACTATAAAAAACATTGACGAGAACGTTCC
>NW_014570128.1:17683-19451 GCF_001313835.1 Polistes canadensis
TATGTAACGTTAAAATTAATTCTAATAAATAGAATTTAAAATTACAAAGCTCTGATTTTAGCTATATTTCAATTTTTATGTAATTGTTTAAGCAAATGTACATGTGTTTCAACGTTCCTGTGTAGTGGTGTCTTCGGAGGGGGAAATTTTTATCGAAAAGAATATCACATCGAAATCTTTTAATATTTAAATTATGTTAGTAAGTATGAARTACTTATACTAGTACATATATGTGTCTAAATAATCTGAAATATATGTAGAGTGTGTTAGAATATTAAAATAGATGTCAATTAWTCGATAGAAATGTCTATTGTTGTTAAAAAGGTCGGAATATATGATCTATGCACTGTCCTCTTCGAAATCTAACATTGAAATGAGCCTTTGTCTTCTATGTAACTACTTTTATTGAAAGTTGTTTATATGACTTTCCGAATGTTGCGCATGTGTATTAAACGGAATAATTCATCTAATTAATAAATTATATTTCAGACTGTTTAAACATATATGTATTAGTGTAAGCATCACGTACTTATTAACATACATTACATATGAAATAATTTCGATGTGATATTATTTCGGATGAAAATTTCCCTCTCCAAAGCCACCACTATGCAGGAACGTTTCAAAAAATGTACATTAGTTTAAACTATTACATAAAAATGTAAACATAGTAAAATAGGAGCGTTGAAATCTTAAATTTTATTAAATTGATAAATTATTTCGTTTTATACACATGCGCAACGTTSGAAAAGTCATATAAACAACTTTCAATRAAAGTATTTTCATAGAAGAGCAAGTGCCAGTCTCAAGGTGCATTTCGAGGAAGACAGATCACAGAACATATACTTGCAGCTTTTTAACAACAATATGCATTTTTATTGACTATATAACTATTATTTTATTTCTCTAATACACTCTTTTTATATTTCTGTGTTTTTTAACATGCATGTACCGATTTGAACATTACAGTCTTTTTTACGTACTTCTAATAATAAATAATTTCGATTTGATATTCATTTCGATGCAATTTTCCTCCTCCATAGTAACCACTGCACAGAAACGTTTGGACAAATGTACATTAGTTTGAAAAATTACGTTAAAATTAAAAGAATACTGAAATGAGAACGTTTTAATCAAGAATTTTATTTATTAAAAGAATTATTTCGTTTCTACACATTTGCATCGTTCGTAAAAACATATAAACAACTTTCGATAAAAAAACCTTTTTTATGGGACTACGTATCAGTCTAATAGAAGATTTCAAAGAGAAAAGAACATCAACAGCTAAATCCATGCATTTGCATTACAATATACATTTTTATCGATTATTTAACAAATATTTTAATAATCTAATACACTCGTTTTATATTTCAGACTRTTTAAACATATATGTATTAGTGTAAGCATCACGTACTTATTAACATACATTACATATGAAATAATTTTGATGTAATATTATTTCGGATGAAAATTTTCCCCTCTAAAGTCACCACTATGCAGGAACGTTACAAAAAATGTACATTCGTTAAACTATTACATAAAAATGTAAATATGGTAAAATTAGAACGTTATAATTTGAAATTTTATTGATTAGGTGGATTATTTCTTTTACACACATGCACAACGTTCGAAAAGTCATATAAACAACTTTCAATAAAAGTAATTTACTAGARGACAATGACTCAGTCTTACACGAGACTTCGAAGAGGACGGTGCTCCTAACATATATACCGATCTTTTTAACAACAATAGACATTTCTATCAATTA
>NW_014570128.1:19769-21054 GCF_001313835.1 Polistes canadensis
TCTAGCCAAAGACCGCTTACCATAAACATTATAATGATAATTAGTTTCTTTCATTTTCCTAATTAATATCATATTACAATATCGTTTCATTGTTTTCATTTTAATACTACATTCATATTATATCCCACATTAAAATACTCGATTTATTTTATAGGAACACTAATCTTGTGCATTCTTTCAGACGTTTTTGATGTGTAGTGCGGTCGGTAAGCACATCCCGGTCGCGTTCGCGTTCGCTTTCGCGGTCGCGATAAAAAACTTTATTATAGTTTTTTATTTTCGTTATCGTCTACTGGTCATCGTCATCCTAAGGGTAGGAAACCCATCGGGCATTCATCGCTGGAGACTACAAGTAAGTAGAATTTTTCTATCAAACATTTTCTACGATATTTTCAATAGTTTTTGATTACGACGGCGATATTAATCATTCTTTTTTATTTTCTGTTTCAGAACATCATTGCAATCGAGCGCGTAGGCAATGAGGTACTCGAGTGTTTGCATCGTTAAAGAAAAATCGGAAATTAGAGTCAGTGTTGTTCGCCGTATGTAAAAGTTTCGTTTTTTCGGGTAAAGAAACTCCGAAAGTTTCTTTTATTTGGTTTATACGTGTGCCATCGTCATCCTAAGGGTAGGAGACCCATYAGGCATTCATCACTGAAGATTAAAGGTAAATTCATTTTTCTATTAAACATTTCTTTATTAATTACTTGTAATTTTTAAAAGGTAACAATGATACTAATCGTTTTGTTCTTTTCTCTCTTTTCAAAAGGGTGAGGAAGTGTTAGTGTTTGATTTTTTAACTGCGAGCAATGCAGTTAATTGCATTAGAGTTTGTTCGTATAAAGTTACAGTTTTTTAATTGTAAAACAGTCGTACAGACTGTTCGCGAGGTAGAGTCAGTGAAGTGCATCAGTGAAGTGACCGCGTATCGGGAGTGAAATTTTTGTTTGCATTGACTGCGTGCAATGCAGTCTTTGAAATAGTTGTAGAGTCAGTGTTTGTACAAGTAATTAAAGTAACATTTTTTTATCGCGTAGTAGAGTCAGTGACCGGGCGCAAATTAAATTCAAATCAAACGCGTATGTAGAGTCAGTGTTGTACGCCGTATAAGAAAAATTTCGGTTTCGCGATAAGAAACTSTTTTATAGTTTCTTATATTCGTTTACCGCGTTATTAGAATCACGGGAGTGCAAGGAAAAGTGCATCAAGGAATTCTCCGATGGGTCTGGTGGACGAGAGATGCAGGTGGACCATTTGCAACGAAGTAGGAGTGTTTTGGAGCCAC
>NW_014570128.1:23254-26230 GCF_001313835.1 Polistes canadensis
TATTTAATTAATTTTCATTTTATTTTGTTTCAGGATATGATTATTATGATCGAATCTTTTATTATAATCATTCTCTCTAATATTTTCGGATATTATTCCTAGTACAAAGCGTTATCTATATTCGTTTCATTCGGAATAGATCGAGCTCAATGCTTTAGTTACTAGAAGAGACAGCTGTCGATGGACTCGGTTGGAGAGTTAAAATGATTTTGGCGCTCCTTTGGCTACAAGCAAAAGAAAGAAGCACGCGTGTCTCACGCTTCGTCCCGGCGCTCGATGCGTAGAGTATGCAATTCCCGCTCCAATCATTACACACATTTTCCCCACTTTTCATTGTATTCGTATAATGTTTCTTTTATTTTTTTAGAGGTATTTATCAATTAAATTATTTCGTTTATGATAGTGCATTTCTAAGTATTGATTTAAAAAAAGGAACATGCTCATTCATTGGATCTTTAGAAATCCAAACTAATTTTTCCTTTTTTCTTTTTCAGGTTCGTTTCCATTTTTTTTTCTTTGGGTAGCAGATATATTGTTTCTTTGTGAAAAAAGGTCTACAACCCTGACGCAACCCTGCCCACGCGATTCTATTTTATCTTAGAAGATATAATTATGTCCTTACCAAAAATTCCACCGACACCAAACGATCCTATTTTAAATATTTTTTTTCTATTTAGATGATCTCATCGTTAATAATTTTGTTATTTAATATTAAAACTTTCCTTTGTATTCTCGTTTACTTTTTTAATGTTTTTAAGGTGAAACTCTTAGGATGGGGTCTAGGAGTGAGGTTCCTTAATTATAATTAAAGATAGTATAAGGTAATAATTTGTATATTTAAATGTATGTATAATTTTGATCTGTTTAATGTTCTGCTCATAGCATCGCACGCGTGTGATCATTATTTTTTATGTATTTGATTTGTTCATAGGTTTTACGGAACAATCCCATAATTTGTGTTTTGTTTTACTTTATTTTAAATAGATTTAAAAGTTTTATGTATAAAGTATTCATGAATTGTAATCTTCATATATGTATTTATCGAAATTATATTAAAGTGTGTTAGTTTTCAATAAAACCATCGATGTTTCTTGCAGTTTATTCAGATGCACTCCTCGTTTTATGCTGTTGTTTAATACTCAAACATTTCTCTGTATTCTTGTATATTATTTTAATTGTTTTTAGGTGAAACTCTAAGGGTGGAGCCTCAGAGTGGGGCTCTTTAAACATGTTCTCGGGGTAATCATTTTCTTTGGTTTCAATTAATTTCGGATGAGGACATCTTCAGGATGCACATCCCGGGTCTTCAGAAGCGGTTACCTCCTCGTGGTTAGACCCGGGCAATGGTATTTTACTTTCAGTATAATGTTTATCATATTTTATGTGATATGCATTCCATTGCAAGTAAAGTCTAGCCAAAGACCGCTTACCATAAATATTATAATTGTAATTAGTTTCTTTAAAATCCGTAATTAATATCATATTCTTTTCTCTCTCTTTTTATCCATTTAATACAGAGAAACTAATTACTTTATAATGTTTTTTAATGTTTCTATTATTTTTTTAGGTATAAAGATTTAATCAATTATTATATATTATGTATTCAATCAATTTTCATTTTATTTTGTTTCAGGATATGATTTATGTCAAGTATTAGTATAGATTTTAAGTATTAGATTTTCTAACTTGTAAATATTTCAAAACAAAGAAGCACGCGTGTCTCACGCTTCGTCCCGGCGCTCGTTGGGTAGAGTATAAAATTCCAGCTCCAATCATTACACATAGTTTCCTCACTTTTCCTTAATCAATTAAATTAAGTTTGTTTGATTAATGCATTTGTATTGATTTAAAAAAGGAACATTCTTTGCAACTAATCTTTTGTTTCTAGTAGTTTTTTCAATGGCCACGCGATTGTATTTTTAAGTACAAAAAAAATCAGACTATCAGCAACATTACACCGTTAATACTTCCAAGTATACTTTAGAAATAATCTATTCCAGCTCCAATCGTTTCCTATTACACATAGTTTCATTGTAAGGAACGAATCCACTTCTAAATTTTTTTTTATTCTTTTTTTAGGAATTGAACGAAGTGGCGCGTGAGAGAAAGGCCTACCCGCGTGATATCACTTGATAGATTCCCCTTCCAATTGTTTATTTATTCTTTTTTTAGGAATTAAACGGAGTGCCGCGAGAGAGACAGCCCTACCCGCGTGATATTACTTGATCGAAACCCCTTCGAATTTTTGTTATATTGTTTTATAAGTAATTGAACGAAGTGGTGCGACAGAGACAGCCCAACCTGCGTGATATCATTTGATCGAATCTCCTTTGATTTGATTGTTTTTTTATTAATTTTAAAGATAGCGGGTAGACATAGAAGGGGAGATCTTATTTAATTAACTGCACTTTTTTAAGGTTTGCACTACATCAATGCATCGAATCTCTTTTTTTTCCGTTTCTTATAAAGATAGCGGGTAAACGGGGGAGGGGGGTTTTAATTAAATAAGCACGTTTCACGAAATCTCGCACGCTTCCCAATTGACACACGTTTCACGAGATCTCGCACGATTCCAAATTCACACACGTTTTACAAAATCTTGCAGTCTTCTAATTTGACACACGTTTCACTAAATCTAGCACGCTTCAAAATTGACACACGTTTTACGTGATCTCGCACGCTTCCAATCTGTCACACGTTTCACGAAATCTCGTGCGCTTCAAAATTGTCACACGTTTCACGTGATCTCGCACGCTTCCAAATTGACACTCGTTTCCCGAAATCTCGCACGCTTCCAAATTGACACACGTTTTACAAAATCTCGCACGCTTCCAAATTGCGTCAGTCAGAGGACAGCGAGTCTCTAGAGTTGCGTCAGTAAGCGGACAGCTAGTCTCTCGGGTTGCGTCAGTCAGGGGACTGCGAGTCTCTCGAGTTACGTCAGTCAGAGGACTGCGAGTCTCTCGGGTTGCGTCA
>NW_014570128.1:26339-29633 GCF_001313835.1 Polistes canadensis
GGACTGCGAGTCTCTCGGGTTGCGTCATTTAGGGGACTGCGAGTCTCTCGGGTTGCGTCATTTAGGGGACTTCGAGTCTCTCGGGTTGCGTAAGCATGGCAGTTGCAATTCTCTCGGGTTGCGTCAGCCAGGCAGTTGCAATTCTCTCGGGTTGCGTCAGCCAGGCAGTTGCAATTCTCTCTGGTTGCGTCAGCTAGGCAGTTTCAATTCTTTTGGGTTGCGTCAGCCAGGCAGTTGCAATTCTTTCGGGTTGTGTCAGGGTTGCGTCAGGGTCCCTCCCGTGGGTAGGGGGTAGTAGAATACTCCCACAGTATTCCCTTCTTGTCGTAAAAGGCGACTAAAAGGGAGGGTATGAATGGTGTGTGCATGCTCTGTGTGGCTATTCCTCTTTGTGATTCTTACTATCCCCTCTTTCTATTTTTTTTCTCTTTGTGATTCTTACTATCCCCTCTTTTCTATTCTTTTCTTCGCCTTTAACTTCTTTCATTTCCTCTCCTTTCTCACTGGGCTTGTGCCTACATTCAAAACAAATATGGAGGGCACAACTTCAGTGGCTAACCAGTGTGGGAGGGATACCTACACAACAGCGGTGCTTGGTGGTGGTAGGACAGGCCACCCACCGTCGTCATCCAGCAACTGTCATGAGTCTGTGGTAGGCAACCCGGCCCAGAGTCTGGTTACTGCCTCGGGAAGTTGTTCGCAGGTGGGTGACCTGGCCTGCGGACTGACTAATGCGCCAGGAAAAGAGGCTGAGATGGAGGGATGGCAGCGAGAAGCCAGGGCTTTGGAGGAACTGCGGCTCTCGGATGCGGACTCGCCGTTTGGGACCAGGAGGAGCAAGAGGATGAGGCGTATCATCCCGTCGTCGGAGGAGGACGACTGCCTCATCATCGAACCGGATGCGGCGAGCAAGAGTGGCGGAAGCAACACCCAGCCGCTATCAACGTTGGAAGCAGGAAGGCTCCCGGACAGGCTTAGGGTACACCTAAGGGGAATGGAGACCGAGAGAGTGCGGTGCTCCAATCTTAAAGGAGAGGTATCGGGCAAGATGAAGCGTCTCATTAAGGAGGCGCTCATCGTGGCCGACGAAATTGAGGAGCGACTGGACAGGCAGTCGGGCTCCCCGTTCTCAAAGGCTGAAGCTGTCGTTCAGCTGAGGACGGAAGCGAAGTTAAGGGATGAGAAGATCCGTGAAATGGAGGAAGAGAACGCTAGGCTCGAAAAGGAGCTCAAAAAGCGTGAGGCTGCAACACAGAGCCAGGGAGTAAAGACGGTGGCTGCCCCAAGCCAGGGGAAACAAGTGCTGCCTGCAGGAGGTAAAGCCACCCCAGCTCTGGAGAAGAGGCTGGAAGATGCAAGAGCCGGCGACAATGAAGGGAGCGTGATGGCCATGCTGAGGGAGGTCAACAGGAGTATTGAGGCTCTACAGCGAGCTCAGGCGGAGCTGTGGAACGCCTTCAACGGCACCAGCAGGCCACCCCAGCGAGGGACAGACGTGGTCGGGAAGACCGCGGAGGGAGGAAAAAGGAGTGCTCCCGCCCCAAGGATACCTGCCGCAAGTGCTGCCGCCCCCCCACAGGATAGGTTCATCGAGGTAGTGGGGAGGAAGAAACGCCGCCTGCAGACGGAGCCAGCTGTTAATCAGGAGAAGGCCACCACCCCGGGGGAACGCGCGAGAAAGGTTAGAGAACAGAATAAGGGAGAGAGAAGTGCCACAGGAAGTTGCACAAAAAATAAGAAGAAGAAGAAGAAGAGGAGGAGGTGCAGCGGTGGAACCAGAGAGACTGCAGCGGTCTCACTGGTATGCAACGGGGCGGTGTCGTACCGTCATGCTCTCGCCAAGGCCAGGGAGAGCATTAGCCTCAAGGAGATTGGTTTGGACACGATGACAATGAGGAGGGGTCTCACGGTAGCCTTCATATTCAGTGTCAAGGAGAAGGAGGCCGCTGTGAAGGCAGACCGTGTAGCCGAAGCTCTGAGGAGGACGGTACCGGAGGCCAAGGTCGCTCGGCCACAAAGGATGGGGTCCTTCAGGCTGGTGGGCATCGACCCAAGCCTGAATGTGACCATTGTGAGGAACGCTCTCCTCACAATAAAAGGGAACATTGACCCGAATAAGATCTGGGTTGGTGAGATCAGGGCGGGCAGGGGGCGTCTCTGATAGACGGTAGTCTCTGCCCCGGTGGACATGGCACAGGCTGTCATCGGCAAAGGAAGGGTGGATTTCGGGCTGTATCGGACAAGAGAGGTCGAACTCCGGCAGAGACCACTGCGTCGCCACCGGTGCCTGGCCAGGGGGCACGTCGCGGCGAGCTGCCTGTGCCCGACCTCTCGGGCAAGCCTTTGCCATCAATGTGGTCAACCGGGCCACATCGCGAAGGCCTGTAGGAATAAAGAGGAGTGCCCGGTATACAGGGACGCCAGGTATAGGAACAGGAACCATCGTGCGGGGACCTGGGAATGCCCGGCAGGAGGTAAAAGTGTGCTATTAGAAACTAAACAGAATAGATGCTAGGTTGATTGCAATCGAATTTTGCCGAAGAAGAATTGAATTCTACACGTGAAGTAACCGAAAAAAGTTCTAAGTAAATGCTTTTTTTACTTTTTTCGGACTGCAGTTGTAAAATTAAAATGATATTTGCAAAATTTTATTGGACATACCATTTTTTATTTGTTTGTATACGCTTTAAAACTTGAAAGAAATCGTTTTATAGCTTTTGTTATATAACACTTTTTTAGAAATATTATAGTTTTTAGCTACGATTTAATCCAGAAAGTAGCGGAAATTTCTTTTTAAATATATTAAAAAATTTTTAAATACGGTAAAAATAGGTGACTAGAAACTAAAAAGTATGGATGTCAGGTTTACTACAATCCAGTTTTGTTGAAAATGAATTAAATTCTTCACGTACAGTAACCCTAAAAAGTTGTAATAAAATAAATTTTTCTCTTTTTTTGGACTGGAGTTGTTGAAATATAAATGATGTTTGCTCAATATTTCGGACTTAAAACTTTCTATTTGTTAGTATACGCTTTAAAACTTGAAAAAAATCGTTTCATACCTTCCGCTAAATAGCACTTTTTTAGAAATTTTATAGTTTTAAACTACAATTAATTTCAGAAAGTAGCGAAAATTTCTTTTTAAAATATTCAACAAATTTTTAGCTACGGTAAAAATGTGCTATTAGAAACTAAAAAGAATAGATGTCAGGTTGACTACAATCGAGTTTCGTCGAAAAAGAATTGAATTCTACACGTAAAGTAACTAAATAAACTTGTAATTAAATGATTTTT
>NW_014570128.1:30053-32080 GCF_001313835.1 Polistes canadensis
GGACCTAACACTATTTATATGTAAGTATACGCTTTAAATTTTGAAAGAAAACGTATTATAGCTTCTGTTATATAGCACTTATTTAGAAATCTGATAGTTTTTAAATACTGTTCAATCTAAAAAGCAGCAAAAATTTCTATTAAATATATCTAAAATTTTTTAGCGACGGTAAAAATGTGCTATTAGAAATTAAAAAGAATTGATGTCAGGTTTACTACAATCGTTTTTCGTCGAAAGAGAATTGAATTCTACACGTAAAGTAACAAAAAAAAATTTCTAAAAAAAGGATATTTTCTCTTTTTTTGACTGCAGTATTTGAAATATAAATTATATTTGCTAGATTTTTTCGGACTTAAAACTTTTCATTTATTAGTATACGCTTAAAAATTGGAAAGAAAACGTTTTAAAGCTTCTGTTCATCATATACTAAGCCAAAAAATTGGAGTCGTGAAAGGTTTACTTTTTAAAGCATTAACATTAAGTAGCAAAGAATTTCATAATAACAACAAGAAAAAATTAGAAATAATGTTAAAAAACAACAATTATCTAAAGAGTCTTATTCACACGATATTTAATAAGTTTAGATTAGTCAAAGAACAAGAAAAAGAACCAAACAACAACAAAATTATCAGATTCCCATTTATCAAGCCTTTTTCTAATACAATAAATAAATGTTTCAAAAATACCAATGTCAAGTTGGTATTTTATAACTTAGTAAAAANACCAAAATTTTGGATAAAGAAGAAAACTGGTACAAAAGAAATATCAGTGAAATGTACCATATAACGAACAATAATACAGTTAATTTCAGAACCGATACCAATAATCTAAACAGCACATATAACGAAATTTTAAAATTTAATTACCACAACAAGACACGTAACAGAGGTTACGAGAATAACAAAGACATATAGATTAGGTAACACCAGCTTAGAGGTAACCAGTAGTGTTCGAAAAGTTATGGTAGGATAACGTTTTTAAAAATTGACTCTATATATAAGATAGTGAAAACTTATGACTGTAATAAAAATGATGTTATATTGACTTATGAACATAACTATCAAGGTAAAATAACGCTATTAATTGTAAGTTTCTTTGGTATTTGTATAAGAAATAATATGTCATAATAAAAAATTTTAGTTGCAGAGGAAGTCTCAAATAGAGACGAAACGTTAAACGGATAAATGTATTGATCATCTAAATTAAACCTGTCCAAAAAATAACTTCCCTAAGAAGTAAACTGAGTAATAACATTTTATAACTTTTGTTATATAGCACTTCTGATAGTATTAAACAAATGTTTAATCCAGAAAGCATCAAAAATTTTTTTTAAATATATTAAAAATATTTTAGCGACGGTTAAGATGTGCTATTAGAAACTAAACAGAACGGATGTCAGGTTGACCACAGTCGAGTTTCGTCGAAAAAGAATTGAATTCTTCACGTAAAGTAACCAATAAAAGTTGTAATAAAATGATTTTTTCTCTTTCTTTGACTGCAGTAGTCAAAATATAAATGATGTATGCTAAATTTTTTCGGACTTAACCCTTTTTATTTTAAAGTATACGCTTTCCAGCTTGAAGAAAACGTTTTATAGCTTCCGGTATATAGCACTTTTTTAGAAATTAAATAGTTTTTAACTACGATTTAATCTACAAAGTATAGAAAATTTATTTAAAATTATAATAAAAAATTTTTAGCGACGGTAAAAATGTGCTATTAGAAACTGAACAGAAGAGATGTTAGGTTGACTACAATCGAATTTCGTCGAAAAAGAATTAAATTCTACATTTAAATTACCCGAAAAAAACTAGAAATAAAATGATTTTTTTTCTTTTTTTGACTTTTGTGGTCAAAATATAAATGATGTTTGCTAAAACTTTTCGGACTTAACACTTTTTATTTGTAAGTATACGCTTTAAAACTTGAAGAAAAACGTTTTAAAGCATTTGTTATATAGCACTTCTTTAGAGATCTGATAGTTTTCAACTACTGTTTATTCAAGGAGACAGCGAAAAATTTTTTTA
>NW_014570128.1:33120-37063 GCF_001313835.1 Polistes canadensis
ATGTATCCTTGTGACACGTCCTAGTGGCGTTTGCTCTTTCAAATATTCCTTATTCCATCATTTCCAGAACAGCTGTCTCACCCGCTGAACGTGCTGCTATTRMGATARAMAYYCAGATGATACATCCCWGTRCTCGTCCTCTGGCGGACTCGGAAAATAATATCCAATTAAAAAATGACCAGGTGTAAAAGCACGCAAGTCGTTCAAATCATTAGACCGATAGGTGATAAGACGCAAGTTTAGAATAGCCTCTTTCTCGAGGACGCAAATTAATAATGCCTCACACGATAACATTGCTTCGCTAACAATTCTAACTAGACTAACTAGATGGTACTTAAAAGATTTTCTTGCCGCCTCTAATAGACCGCCACAATGAGGTAGCGGGGAAGGATAAAATGCCACTTGAATCTTTCATTAATTAAGCTTCGCGAACACGCGAGCCTCTAATTCGTTCGCAGAATCAACAAAATTAATCGTGCTTTCGAAATATATGTCTGAATATTTAGCATAGCGTTCCATAAGTCCACGCAAAGCGTTTTTAGTCGCTTTAACAAATCATGGGAGTATTAATGCGCCAAAAAGTTCTTAACGCTCGCGTCGAAAAATCATGCATTTCCAATGCTTTTCCGTTGCACGTTACGCTACACGCGAACCTTATCTCCTCGAGCGTGTGGAGATTTTGGCAAAACTCTTGCCATATTTTATATATATCAGCTGGGACATCTTCATCCCACGTTGATTTTAATTGCCATAGCCGTTGCATCATCATTTTCGCTTTGATTACTACCGGTCCTAATAAACCTAGCGGGTCGAATAACTGCGAAATTTCGGAGAATATAACGCGCTTAGTGACCTTCGATTGRTTAGCCGCTCGCTTTACCGTATAGCCTATGTTATCTTCGGCCGCATTTCCAATTAACACCTAATGTTTTTACGGTGCCTGACGAATCTAAATTTACGATGTTCTTATCTGTGGTATCTAAGTCCTTTAGAATCTCGGCGCAATTTACCGCCCATTGCCTCAAATGCATACCTGCCTCTGCGGTTATCCTTATTAATTCGTCGTGGACTCGCTTTGCTTCCCTAACCGTACGCGCTCCGGTTAACGAGTCGTCTACATAGAAATCCTCTTTAAGAACAATGGCAGCTCTCGGGAATCGGTGAAATTCGTCGCTCGCGAATTGATGTAAAATACGGGTTGCTAAGAACGACGCGGAGGCGGTTCCATAAGTTGCTGTATTTAATCTATAATGCTTTCACGGGCTCACTTTCCTGTCGACGCCARAGTATAGTTTGGTATTTGCGCTCGCGCGGGTCCATTATTATCTGCCGATACATCTTCGCGATGTCCGCGGTAATAGTGATAGCGCGTGCTCTAAATCTTACTAAAAATGTAAACAGATCCTCCTGCATGGTCGGACCAACCATTAATACTTCATTCAAAGATTTCCCGTTACTGGTTTTTTGCCGACGCGTCGAACACTACTCGCAATTTGGTCGTAAGACTAGTATGCTTTAATACAGCATGATGCGGTAAATAGAATCTATCTTCGTGGGGTCCCCCTTCTATCCTTGTCATGTGACCTAGTTCTTCATATTCGGATAAGAATTTAATGTATTCATTTCTAATTTCCGGCTTGCGCGATAATGATCGCTCTAACGCGTGTAATCTTCGCAACGCGCTCGCGTACGACTCGCCTAACTGATTCTCTTCCTTGAATAGCAGTCTCACTATATCTGCCTATATCATCCCGTCGCGTGTTGCTTCTATAATACGCTTCGCACAAATTTTCCTCGTGCGACCTAATACTCTCTAGTCTCAGTTACTTCTTCAATCTTCCAAAHTTTCTCCAATAATTAATTCAATTCTACTGTATCTGTGTAGCAGTTAACGCTCCGCGAACTACGCGCGGCTCCTGTTTTCATAACGAGCCATCCTGACACAGTTCCTGGTGTCATTAACTTTCATTCAATCTAATGCTCTGATCTGAGCGTCATAGTAATGTAAAAATCTCGACACCGAGACTCGCGTCRATATTCGCGGTCTCATGAAATTTGTGATCTGCCAAATGGATCCCTGCCGGCATAACTAATTCTTCTCGCGAAATTCGTTGCGATGGTAACCGATTCGTTACAGCTGGTGATAATAAAACTTTCAATTCTACCGCAATTTTCTGCTTGCGATTTCAAAGTAAATATTGGTACGTCAATGACTTGCTTTGATATTCGTACGAAATTCCCGAAAATAAATCATTAAAAAATGCGCTTCGGAACCCGAACCAAGAGTTCTAGACACCTGTGTGGTCTGCCATCAAGATCTAGCAAATGCACCACTGCCGCAGCAGCGCAAGTGCACGCGAGTGATTGAGCCATACATGTGCCCCATGCACTTCCGATACCGTTTGGCAAACTCGTGATGCCCACCGTTGCACCTTCTGCAAYGGCCTCTTTCACATGTAACAACTTATAAAGCCTGCCTTCGCACTTTTCTGCAGCAGCCTTTCTTAATACATGTGCAAACTTATAATCAGCTTGAAAACAATTCAAGCACAAATTGGCGTTAACAACGATTCTCTTGCGCTCCTCAGGCTCGGCCCTCCGTAACAGCTCACATTCCGATGGATGATTGCTTCTCGCGGCATATGCCACAYGAGATGGTCGCACTCAAGAAATAAACTTGAACTTATCTTTGGTCGGTACTTCGTGGCCAACTTCGCGGAGAATTACAACGCGGCTCGTCACGCATCGATTTCCTTAAACGAAAATTTCTCTCAGGTCCAAAACGGCGCGTTCCTTCTGCTATTGTCAATCCTCCTCGGCTTTTCTGCCGGCGTGGCGCTTACTAGCGCATTTCCCGTATCGCATAAAAATACCACAAACTCGTCCACCGTCGGTAAAGCATCTCGGGAACACCGTTGTTCCCATTGAAGACGTGTTGCTGGATCCACTCGCGAAAGATGTGCAATGATAGCAAAATTGATCGACAAAGACTTTTTTAGTCGCTACTAATGCCCTATAATTTGCATTCAGCGCATCGGACGCGGCAATTAAAGACGACGGAAACTCACTGTTAATCAGGGGACCCTCCAAAATAGCTCGCACGTGCCTATTTATCAGTATTAACGGATTGTCATAGCAMTCGACTAAGGTCTTCCACGCAATCGGATAATTATCCGCGGTAATTTCCAGAACTCTTATTTTCTCCGCGGCCGATCCCGATAAGCATGATTTCAAATATGCAAACCTTTGTATATCCCGAAGTGCGGGATTATTTCCTATCACCGATTGAAACGTGTCGGCGAAACTCGGCCATTCCTCATGCTGCCCGTCAAATCGAGGTAATTACACCGCCGGTATTCTGTAAATACTATCTACGGACAGACTGCTAACCGTAGTGCTAACCTGAGACGACAGACTGCTAACCGTAGTGCTAACCTGAGACAGCAGACTCGCGGTAGGCGAATTTGTAACTTGGCTGGCTACCGATTCAGCTCTAATAATAATCAATTCCGCTTCCGCCTTAGCTTCGATGACTGACTCGACATGATTATGAATTTCGTCAACCAGCATTCCCATCGCTTCACCGGAAGTTTCTTCTATCATTTCCTCTAATATTGCCACATCCTTATCGATTTTTGAAATTCTAATCTTTAATTTCACTATATCGCGCGGGCTGGTACGATCTATCTCGCTTAATGCATTTTGAAACTGCGCGAATTCTTTCCTTATATACTCGAATCTCCGTACAACGCGCTCGACATCATCACGTGCACTACTTGAACGAGGCATTTTCACGACAAAAGGCGAAATTAAGAAGAGAAAAGAGGGGGAAAAATACGACTTCGAAGAATGATTAAGCAACAGAAACTACAAAACTCACGTGAATCCTCTGATTAAAGTGTCCCGTGCAGCGTACTCACGCACCGGAACAATAGAAGCTTCT
>NW_014570128.1:37839-39106 GCF_001313835.1 Polistes canadensis
TCCGTTGAAGAAGACTGTATGCACAATAGACGCCGGACGAAGAGTGGGGAGGAAGCTCCCGATCCGGCTCGAAGGACCAAAAATGTTGATGCGACCGATGCCTTAATCGGTACTCCGGTGGATTGAAGTGAATCAAAAAATGCCCTCACGGGTGATATCTAGATTGTTTATTAATGGGAAGGAGGATAGGAAAATAAAACACAATAACAAATATATTTGAGCCCAGTCAGTACTAAAAAGTACACTTTATTTGGCTCGTCAGGGAAAAGCCTTTCGGCATAAAAACCCTGGTTGAAAACGTTGACGAAGAATCCGTACAAATCAGGATAATTCTGGCCACATGCAGGACCGCGTTTGGCTTCGGCCGCCCTTGTCGCTGGCCGAACTTAAATGATGTAGTATTGCGCAATACAAATAATTCTCCTCGAAGTAGTTCTCGCAAGTCTAAGCTATCTAAGCTAGATGAATCTCGAGCGATGCTTCACGCGTGATGAATCAAGAGTGATGCTAGGCGCGAGAACGCGCTGGGCTTTATACAAAAACGCGATGCAATGCTGGACCAATCACCGAAAAGCCCAAGGACGACGTGGCTGTCGATACATGTGATTAGCATAATAAATGTGGTGGGAGAGCTCAAGCTAGAAGAAAGAAGGAGCCCTTACAAGCATCTTAGCGTTACCGTGGCTACCACCAAAAACAAAGACACTGCTTTGTCGAGCGTGTCTCACGTCTCGGCAGGGCCTTACACGACCCGGCGCTTCGCCCTACTCACTCGTTGCGTATAATACGCAACATTGACTACAATCAAATTTCGTCGAAACAGAAAGGAATTTCACACGTAAAGTAACCAAAAAAAATTGTAATAAAATAGTTTTTCTCTTTTTTTGATTGCAGTGATTGAAATATAAATAATTTTTGCCAAAATTTTTTAGACTTAAAACTTTTTATTTGTAAATATACGCTTTAAAGCTTGAAAATAAACGTTTCATTGCTTCTGTTAAATAGCACTTTTTTAGAAATTGTAAAGTTTTTAACTACGATTTAGTCCAGAAAGAAGCAAAAATTTCTTATAAGTATATTAAAAAATTTTTAGCGATGGTAAAAATGTACCATTGGAAACTAAACAGAAGGAATGTTTGGTTGACTAAATCGAATTTTGTCGAAAAAGAATTGAATTCTACGCGTAAAGTAACCAGAAGAAGTTTTATTAAAATTATTTATTCCCTTTTTTTGGACTGCAATTTTTGAAATATAAATGATATTTGCT
>NW_014570129.1:0-1488 GCF_001313835.1 Polistes canadensis
TGTTATAGAAGACTATAAATAATATTGAATAGCTTGGAACAATATAAATAAATCAATATATTTATTATATGTATATATACTGTGAAAGGCATTTATATGCCACCCTCGAATCAAAATTTTGACGTTTTTCTAAAATCCAATGGGAATCAAGATATTCCGGTGGTTTAAATCGTTAATCACAAAAATGAAAGTTTTGTAACAGGAGCACATGATGATTAAAGAGGTATTCGAGGTACAGAGTTTGCCGCTGAAAACAGACGCTAATAACTACCAATCAGGAGGTAGGGTGGCCTTACCGACGGAACGCGACTTCCGCGGGTATTGTGTGGCTGAGGGTATCCAGCATGTGCTGGTGACGACGGGGATGCCGAGGGGAAATGGGCAGGTAGAGAGGATCATCCGGACCCTGATACCGGTGCTGACCAAGTTATTGTTGGAGAAGCCTGGGCAGTGGTATCGCCACGTGGATAAGGTGCAACGGCACTTGAACAGCACATATCAGTGTGGCATAGGTCGTACTCCGTTTGAAAGCTTGTTTGGAGTGAGGATGAAACAGAAGGAAGACGTTGCGGTTAAAGCGGCTATCCAGGAGGAAGCGATACTGATGTTTGAGGAAGAGCGAGATGAGATCAGGGCTATGGCGAAAGAAAATCTCCTGACAATCCAAGAGGAAAATAGATGACAACACAATAAACGATGTAAGGAGACAGTACGATATAAAAAGAATGACGTGGTATTTATCAAAAGAACTCAGTTCTGCCCGTCAATGAAGATTCTCGCCAAGTACTTGAGGACATATAGGGTCACCCGTGTCATCAGGAACCACCGATACGAAGTGAAGCATGTCGGGAAAGGAGACGGGCCGCGTGTTACCACCACAGGGGTGGATCATATGAAATTGTATCAGTCAGAAGGGGAACCTCCATCTTCGGGGACCGAAGATTTGCAGAATGGCTGAATGTAGGAATAGGAAATAATCGAATGTTCTAGAAGACGCGAGAAAGCAAGTAGAGACATGGTGGGGACTATTGTATATATTGGGGGAATCGGTTGCTGAGAGCATTAGCATCGTTGTTATCATTATTGTTATTATTATTACGGGAGTTGTTTAAACAGAGTAAGTGTGTCGGTTGTTAGTTAGAAAATCGGTTGATAGAGGGAGTGTATCACGTGACTTAAAGACCGTTGTGAAGCATAATTATAAGGCTATCCTATTTATCCAATATTGAATATATTATTTTAAGTAGAATTAACTTTGGGTGTAAGTTAATCAATACCTCTTCCCCAAAACCCATATACTACATCTATATCAACTTGATCTTCAACTATGTCATTTGCAGGAATAGAGGTATTTTCATCTATAGTTTCATCGTCAGGAACAACTATTTCGTAATCGTTACGTGGTGTTGGCAATGCTATCAAACCTGCACGTAATTGTTCTTTAGCTTGTTTCTGTATCACTGGTGTTTCTGATCCAGAAATACCATC
>NW_014570129.1:3765-7253 GCF_001313835.1 Polistes canadensis
GATGATGTGGACCACGCAGTAAACCATTTAACGCACAACATAATAAATGCAGTTCGAGCCTCTACACCTTCTHTGGAGTATATTTCTGGTCATGACTATCCTGCATATATTTAAATAAAATTGTAGAGTAACTCCAATATAGAGATTTTACAGAGGTTCCAATCAAAAACTCTACGAAACATTTGCAATGCCCCATGGTACGTTACAAACGAAAGAATTCATCAAGATTTAAATTTTTGTCCATAAGCATTCATACAGTCCAAATCAAGTATTCGAATAATTGTATCCTAGACGCCAAGATAATAAAATACATTACTGACTAAAGATCTGCCTTTAGTATTACTACAAAGCCAGCATTACACAAAAACATACATTGCGCGCGAACAAATATCATCAGGTGAGATAGTAATAGTAATAAGAAATTTTTAACCCATGTATTTATTCATATTTTTATTAGAATATATTTTTTCCTAACAATAGCAAAGCGTTTAACCACGAATGAGTCTCATGATACAAGTAGTAGTGAAGATGAGCTCCAGATAGATCTCTATGCAGACATGTTAGAAAAATTAACTGTTGAAGATAATGACAGCAGTGATAGTGATATCGTCCAACCAAACAGGAGACAAAGAGTTCGCATAAATAGTAACAGTCAAAAAAGTGATATGGAAGAAAAACATCTCAACATGACAACGTATCGTCAAGTGAAGAGTGGAAAGATGTTACTGAATTACTAGATCAGGTCATCCCCGCAAGATTCACACGCGAGGAGCACGGGTAACACGAATATCAGAACAAGAAGTTCTGCAAAGTGTCGACTTTGTCTTGGTCCACATCTTCTGTCGAATTGTGAACAGTTCAGGGTAAAGTCTGTCCAGGATCGTCTAATGAAAGTCATGGGTTAGGGGGTGTGTTTCAAATGTTTGAGTGGACATCACATGAACTCCTGTTCTTCGAAAGGGCGTTGTTCCACTTGCAACGGCAGGCATCATTCCTTAATTCATACGTCTAGTAGAAGAGAAATGCAAAAATCCGCATACAAATCATCTATAGGAAATCAGGGAGGGTAACGAAACTAGCTCGCCACAGGTGAGTTTGCATGCGGCTACTTCCTCCAGCAGCATTTTGACGATTCTGCTTGCTACCCGGGAGTAACTATGACTCTCTTACAGACTTGTAAAGTGATACGACTATCGGACTTGAGAAAAGTCGAGTGCTCACTCATTATACCTACAAGCCTTGGGAGACCATAGTTTAGCAAGCAGCGACCTCTTCGTGGTTCCCGCTAGTTAGTATCCTCCTAGTGAGGAGAAACCAACAGCTGCCTCTGCGTCTAACGGTCCTGGGGGTTGCCAGCCCTCTCGACCGAATACAGTTGGCACGATTGAACGAAAGAAGCCTCGGATAGGATTAGCTGCCGGCGGACCCTCAGGCTCGTCCGGCCCAACTGACTCACCAGGGGCTGTTAGTGTCCAACCTGTTCCATCAGGGCAACCTGACGGGTACCCTGGCTTGGTGCCCGGTTGTAGCAAGACTTTTGCCACCTCTCGTGGAAGAGGGGTGCATACTCAGCACCAACATAAGGACTGGAACGACCAACAACTGAGTTCCAAAATATCGAACGTTAAAGCTCCCTGGTCAGCTGAGGAGTCTGCTCTCCTAGCGCGAAGCGAGGCTCGCCTAAAAATGGTAGGCGAGAGATATATAAATCAGGCCCTGCATGCTAGCCACCCCAATCGAACGTTAGAAGCCATAAAGGGGCATAGGCGGTATGCACACTATAAAGAGAGTGTAGAGAGAGCGCTCGAAGAATTAAGACGACTGGAAACAGCTTCTAGTGGTCCTTGCCCGTCCATCCGGCAATATAGTGGGGACCTGAACAATACCTTTCTCACTGCCATATCGAATACGAACGATCTACCTGATACGGGTTATAATATAGCCAACTTGAAACGAATATGCTGCCAGGCTAAAGACTTGAACAGAAATTCTCTACTGGAGGAGATCTCTTTATACGTTAGAGAGATCTTCCCAGCTCCAAACCAACAGAGACGTTAGAGGATGTCTACACACGAGGCAGTCTCCAGTCGAAAAAGGCGCCGAGCTGAATATGCTCGTGTGCAGCGTGCATGGGCCAAGAACCCATGCAAAGCCCTTCGCTCCATTTTGAAGGGCAAGGAGGCTGCCGCCATGCCCGACAAGGCGGTCATGGCTCCCTTTTGGGAAGCAGTTTTTACCGCTTCGTGTGATAGCTCCCCTCCTCTGACTCAAGTAGACTCTATACTAGAGGAACTATGAAAGCCGATCGTAGCCGACGAAGTCTCCCGAGCGTTCCCAGGAATGGGCTCATCAACTGGTCCCGACCTGATCACTGTGAGGCAGCTACATGCTGTTCCAGTGAGTATCATTTGCAAGGTCTTTAATATTTTTATGGGCTGCGCGAAGATACCGGAATGGCTCCTCGAATCCAGGACGGTGTTTATCTTCAAGAAGGATAACGCAAGAGCCTTGACTTTGCTATGTGACGTACTCAACGTCGCAAGAGCAAAGGAGAATTAGACCAGATACTCCAATCAATGAGGAGGCCATAGTGGAACAGACATCTAGGCTTAGCGACATAGATTCGGTAATGCGTAGGAGAATGGAAGAAATTATGAATATACAAGAAACAATATAATAAAAACTTACTAGGTAGTCTATTGTAGCTCTATTATCATTAGGTAAATTAATTATGACTGCCAAAGTTTACCATCAGTATAGTCGTCATTTAGTAGGAGCACTAGTCCTTGATAAGATAGACTTTTACAGGAGATATCCTGAGAAAGTTCATAACAGATTCAGGCATCTGGATGCTAGTTGGTTTGTAGACATATCCACTGGGTTTCATAGAGGGATTAACATATTCCATTGGTTAGAGGATTACATTCTATCTCATACCAAAGGGGGATTGATAGATTATCATCTACGATGGAATCTGTGCTGGGATGTACTACTGGAGAGCCTACAATTGCAGTTAGATTACCTGACCAATGGATTAAGAAATAGAGACATCACCTCCACTTTAGTCACTCTCAAATCTCTTAAGACTACTAACAGTCAACTTCAGGAAGCTGGTGTTCACAAATTGTATATCGTCAACATACATAACGCCTTAACAATAGAAGCAGAGAAGGGTTTACCCTATCAGAAGATTGAACAGCTACCAGAAGTGAAATTTTGTGGGGACTTAGTTGTCTTAGAATCATTCCCTGGAGGTCCCATTATTATAACCTATCAGATGTTCGTTAGTATTACTGACAAATCATTAGGAATGATTAAAAAACAAGGAAATTGGGTTCCGTACGAATTAAAGCCGAGAGATATTRAACGCCGATTATGCTKAAGTGAAATACTGCTTGCTAGACATAAAAAAAAGGGTTTTTTACATCGTATCATCACTGGTGACGAGAAATGGATATACATTATGATAATCCAAAAAGAAGAAAATC
>NW_014570129.1:7713-19555 GCF_001313835.1 Polistes canadensis
ATTCGTGGATAGCCTCAAAAGACAAGGAGTTCTTCCGACGTGGGATCCGAATGTTGCCTGAGAGATGGGAAAAAGTCATTGCAAGTGATGGACAGTATTTTAAATAAYCTTAAAATTACCATTCTTCTAGAATAAATACTTAATTTTCAATAAAAAACGGCGGAAACTTATTTGTACACCTAATAGTTCATTAACTCCTAAACAAGCACCTTACAATACAAGTCAATTGTTCGAGTCTATCTATTATCTCTGTGAACAGTGCTATGCAAGTCTTGGAAACTCTTCAGCCAGATTTTTCAAGATGTTGGAACCACTGTGTGTTGGAATATCCCTTAGATTATTCCCAATAGAATGGAATGACCACAATTTCCTTACAGAAATATATGAAGCAGCTGGGGAAAAGGACAGGAATCTAATCCCTTTTTTACAACAGTTTATTACTATTGGAGAGAGCTATCTTAAGATTCATGGGGAAAGTGGAATACCTTACTTTATAGAACAATTTGGCCAAAAAAAGTTACACAATTGGCCAATTACCTCCGGTGAAGAGGGCATGATAAAAATGTATGAGTATGGAACCAGTTATAGACAATTAGATGATGTAGCAGTAAGAGAAATTGCATCAGATTTCAAGAGAGAGTATATGGTTGCATACTATGAGAAGAATAAAATGTTGCCTAAAATCATAGAATCATTCAGGTTACCCAATAGCATCAAACAAATTTATAACACCGGAAGGCCCCCTTCCCTGAGAGAATGTTGGAGGATCTCCTCTTCTGATTGGAACCAACTAGAATTCCGACAGAATCATCATTTTAACTATTACCCACAAGTCACTGACTTGTTGAATGATAAAGCTATCTCACCTCACTTCCGGAATATATACCAATTATTTGCTCAAGATGCTCTTGATATAATTGGCCAAGTCAAACCTACTCAACAACAGCATACTAGATTGATATTCGAAAATATTTACTTAGTTAATTACCTCTGTTCTAATAATAGATATTCACGCGTTTTTGTACCTGAAACTTTCTCTTCCTATAACGGCCGAAGACAACTCTTTCTAGATTTGTCTTCATATACGTTGGAAATAAGAGCAGTCTTTTTCAAGATACTCTACTTGTTTTATTGGCTTGGAAGACGGACTTCTCCATTATTTTGTTAATTTATCCTTGTGTAATTATTTGAGTAACTTTTAAGAATATACTCTGGTTTTACCTGTGAATTAAGTAACATTATCTTAACAGCAAAAAACCCGTATTACACCGAAATCCTGCGACCGTTTAATCGACGCAATCGATTCAGAAGCAGTTAGGTCCGTGGATTATAAGGATTTGGCACAATTCGTTCCAGAAGACATGTTAATAATCGGAGAGGTCAATACGTGGTGCAGCTACCGTTGAAGCAGAAGCTCCCTCCAGTCGCAGCGGAGACGAGGCGGATAGCCTTTAGCTTCCTCTCGTATTTACATCGTAGACTTGCACGGAATCCGAGGCTGGCTCAGGAGTATCGGCAATTCATGAGGATGTACGAGAAACTAGGTCACATGTCACGAGTCCCGAGGACAGATATTCTACGTCAAAACGCATAGTACTTGGCACATCATGCAGTGGTGCAGCAGAGTCACTCCAGGAAGAAACTGAGAATGGTATGTGACACTGGAAAACCTTTGTAGCCAATCGTGTCTACCTAATTCAAACCTAACTATCATCAGCATCGTGCTCTCATGTTCCGAGCAAGGAAGCATTGAGCATCGCGAAGAGTTCCACCAGAAGATTTAGCCAGGAGTGCTCTCTGGTGGCAAGGCCCGGCATGGCTGTCCATGTCTCCTGTCCAGTAACCACGTTCGGTTGAAACGGTTCGAACGAACCATATCTGCTCAAATTCAAATAAGTCTGAAATCCTGACTCGATTCTTCTCTCTAACTAAAATTCTTAGATTTATCGCGTATTGCAGGCGCTCCATTGCCAGGGTACGAAAATGGCCGCTCCCGAAGGAAAGGTTCTTCATCTCATTTCCTGACCAGTGCTAAGATTTCCGAAGCACGAATAATGGTCATTCATCTAATTCCGGCAAAAGCCTTCCCGACAAAGATTATACTTTTGACGACCGGAAAGAGATTGCCGAAATACAATCGGCTCCACAAATTAAACCCTTCGTGAGTGAGGGTTATGGTCTCTTACTAGTAGGAGGTCGGTTTACTCATCCTTACTTATCTATTCATCGGAAATACCCGACATTCTCGCCTTAGCATTCTCATCTTAGTCGATTGTTTGTGTGACATGCGCACTACCAGAGTCTTCATGGAGGTCCGACTTAACCGTTAAGTCATTTGATGTTGTAGCTATGGATACTAGAGAAAAGCTACGGTTAATCAAATCGACTATTCGAACTTGTATGCCTTGCCAAAGGGCTAAACCTTAATTAGCTCACCAGCTTATGGATGAGCTCCTAAAGGATCGGGTGGTAGAAGGTAGGGCTTTCGGGAATTCCGGTCTTGATTATGCAGGTTCGGTACAGGTACGTATGTCAAAGGGTCGCGGAAATCGCCTCAGTAAGGGCCAAATTACGTTACTCGTTTGCTTTGCTACTCGAGCTATCCACGTCAAACTCGTTAGCGAACTAACCTCTGAATCCTTGATTTGTGCGTATCTACGGTTTGTAGGAAGACGAAGCATTTGTCAGAATCTCTATAGCGACAATGCTACAATTTTTCAGGGAGCCGATAAAGAGCTTAGGACTATGTTCAACCGTGCTTTGGAGTATTATCAGAGGGTGGCATCTCTTCTCAAGAACGGATGCATAAACTGAACAATCATTTCTCTTAGTGCCCACCGTTATGGTGGGTTGTGGGAAGCAGGTGTCAAATCAGTGAAGCACCACTTGAAAACAGTTATAGGAGAGCATACGCTCACCTTTCAGAAGCTATCCACTCACTGTCCTCGTGGAAATCGAGGCTTGCCTCAATTCTCGTCCATTGGGTCTGCTTAGTTCGGACCCAGACGATCTCCGGGTGTTCATTCCTTCTCATTTCCTCAATGAGGTAGTCTGTACTTTGATCCAGGACGCTGATTTATCTAAATTTCTGGAGAACCGGTAAAATAAATTTCAGCTTCCTAAGGGCGTCCGCAATAATTTCTGGAAACGGTGGTCGACAGTGTACTTGTCGCACTTGCACGGTCAAAAAAAATGGAGGGATCCTTGTGAGAATTTTTAAGTAGGACAGATTGTGCTAATAAGGGATGATCGGTACCCTCCCTCAAAATGACCGTTGCGCAGGGTCACCGAGATGCATCTCGGTCCGGAATGGGCTAGTGCGAGAGGTCACCGTCAAGACCTCCACACGTCAGCGACACATTACGCGCCTGTACCTCCTCAGGTTGGATGATACTAATAGTTGAGACAGTCACTCAATAATAGCTGGTTCTAGTTTTTCAATATGACGAAGGCAGACGGGATGTTAAGCGAATTTAAGCCATTGAAGTAGATTCTTATTGTGCGCTGATTAGGTTTGGTTGTGTCGGCGTCAGTGGAGTTGCGAGGACGCGCAAAGGCATTCGAGATGAATGCGAGAGCGCCATGATGTGTGTGTGTGGAGGGGATAGGATGCGTACGACCTTGTGCCTCGCATATGCACTTGATCACCTAAAATCTGGATAAATTAGAAAGAGGTTCATTTTTCAAAAAAAGAAACTTCCGCCATATTGGCATTGTTTTGTTGAGTTCAGCTTGCGTGTGCGAGTTTGTGGAAGGGTGCGTGGAATACCAACGGCGAGAGGTGGGGTATGTGGGCTTGTGCCAATCAGCCGGAGGTATAGTAGTTTCTGACAAAGAGCCCTCGTGAGGAATATTACAGTTCTGACAAATTGCCATCGTGGGAGGTATTGTAGTTTCTGACAAACTACCAAAGTAGACGGAGGCGTATTTCCAGGTAATCAGGGCGATTGGCAATAAAGGGTTAAAATGCGTCCGTAGGCCGATAATAGGCCGAATTAGCATCCTTACCATTACAAGTTTGCGGAGGAGACGAAAGGTATGCCACTTCTGGACGTATATATGCTGAAAACATAATCCAATAATTACCGTGATAATGAAAAAACAAACGCATATCCACGTGCACCGTTCTTTACACATTCGTACAGAAATATAAGCGAGATCGTAGAACTTCCGAATAGAAAATAAAAGAAAATTCAAAATTTGATCAAATCTTTATAATTCGTTCAGAAAAAATTACGGCCAAAGAAGACAAATTTTTTCTACAAATGAAACTTTTAATATATTAAAAGTAGTAAGTAGTTGTATTTATCCTATCAACCCGAGTTTGAATGCAGAAAGTAAAGTAACGACAACCCTGAAATTAAAAAATGCAATGCTTGCACAGGTCTGGATATCGCTTCGCGGCCTATATGATGTGTGAAGAATAACAACAACAAAAATCAGCTGAAAATCCAACACCCGAATTTCGTCCAAATGGAATAGAATTGGAGTATGACCCAGAATCCGAGGTGGAGAAGTTGAATCTTCAACCACTAGTATCAAAATCTTATCTTTCACCTAAACAGGAACAGTTGGAGAAATAAGAATAAAAAGACGTGTAACCGATTGATGGCAAGGGTGAACATAATGAATCAGACGAAGAATTAAAAAGAATGAAGGAGAGAAAAGGAGATGAATTTATTAGATTTAAATTTATATTCGACTATTTTATCTATTTCCATTTCTTTGCTTTCAAGATCATTCAAAGACCATAGTATAGTATATGATTCCGTCAAAGGTATATGATTCCGTCAAAGGTATATGATTCCGTCAAAGTTTGTATATCTCAGAAAATATAAGATTAACAAACGACAATAAAGGTCTAGAATTACATGGGTTTTATGGGGCGAGCGAAAGGGCCTACGGTTTATGCATTTACGTGAAGACAACGGGCGTAAAACCAACGGTGCATTTAGTTTGTGCGAAGTCTAAGGAACGCGCAGCATCAGATCCTTCATCCAACCACAGATTTATGTACAAGAAAACAAAATAGTCAGTCCTCGCCAAAAAACGAAAAAATAGCAACAATACTTCCGCCCCACACAATGCCAACCTTTCTAACACCGAGATAAATCAAAGCATAAGAAAAATAGATAACGCTATCCTGAAAGCAATCAATGAAACTGTTCCCAAATACCGGGCCACAAGATACCGTACAAAACTACGTTACCTACAAAATAAAAAATCTGCACAAATACTAATCTTATCTCTTCTCAGCTCTCAAAAGATCCTACAGCACAATTAATCCATACAACAATTAACACATTCCTCAACATCTTAAATATCTCATTCATAAAATCAATGACATAATAAAAAATGAATATAGAACTGCCTACGTAAGATACTTGGATACTCAATTTAAATCAATAAACCATAGGGTCACTAATTCTTTCTTCCCAAAAATAAATAGATTTTTCAGACCAAAAAAGCCACTATCTCTGTAGACGTTAACAACATTCAACTATTACACCGTTACAACTGTAACATACCTGAGTTCCTGCAGATAATAATGTAGAAGACGGTAAGCGTCGCCGTCTTATCTTTTAGGTCTGTCGCCAAGACGCTGATTAGTTAGCATAAGGCGATAGGCATTTGTAAGATTTTAAGTAACCAAATACAACGGACGAAATAAAGGACGGTGTAGATGCGACGAATGAATGCACGAGCGACAAAGAGCAGTGAGTGTTGTTGAGCGATGTAAGAGAGAGGTTCTGCGTTTTGTAATAGAGATTAGAATAAAACTGTTTTTCCCATTAAAAATCCTACAATAATATAATAAATTCCTCTTACAAAATCAATAAAACCTCCTCCACGCAATAGGAACCTTTTTAGAAACTATCAGACGATTTTTTTCACAAATCTGTAAGATTCTTAGATCTGTGAAAATCAGACATGAGAATAAAAATTGTCAAATATCAACCCTGACGCAACCCTGACTAAAATTAGACTCAAATTGGAAATAATCCATACTGATGGATTTGGATACATTTCGGTCGCAATACGAAAAAAAACTCCCGGTGTTAAACGGGATAAAAAGAGACACGAAATATTTGCAAAAAATTCAAAGAAAGTAGAGATGCATGGATTCGCAGATGCCTCTGAAGCGACGTATGGACCATGCGTATACGTAATCACAAGGGACGAAAGCGGAAAAACATTTAGCAACTCATTGTTCGCAAAATCAAAAGTGGCACCATTAAAGGCAATCTCACTTCCGCGATTAGAATTGTGTGCTGATGTATTAATCGCAAGGCTAACAGGAAAATTGAGGGCAAGGATGCGCGTAAGGTTCAAAAGAATATGATGCTGGTCCGATTCTACCATCGCCTTGACATGGATATGGTCGCAGTCTCGAACGTGGACTACGTTTGTTTCCAATCGGGTATCTGAGACTCAAAAATAAATACCCACCGCACAATGGCGGCATGTGCTTTTTGCACAAAATCCCGTGGATATCATATCAAGGGGGGGTTACATCGGTAGAGTTGCTAAATCTTGGGGGCTATGGTGTCACGGATCAGAAATAGTCCTTGAAGAAAAAAACTGCTACAATACCCGAACTGCCGCTGGAAGAAATGCCGGAGCAACCGCAAAACAAGGGTCACGTGCACGAACGCAATGCACGACTGCAATGATACGGTTGATTGTAAATACGGTAAGTGTTGGCGTGTGAAAGAAAACTACACTTTCAGAAAAATAACAAAAATACTCAAATTAATAAAAATTTGGACAGACCAATGCGAGAACAAGAGCAGCGCGTGAAAAATTCACAGTTTCAGCACAAGTACAAGAAGAACGGCAGAGACAGCGGACCAGCCGCTAATTACCACGTGCATCATTTGTTCGTCTTACGTTCGAATATGAACCAGATATTAATTACTCTACGTATCCAAAAATTGCTATCAGCGCAATGGATAAAGTATGTCAATATTGTAAGGCATTAAAATTTCGCAATGAAGCAATGGGCATATGCTGCGCATCAGGAAAAGTTGTGCTGTCACCTCTACCCACTCAGCCGGAACCTTTACTATCGCTTCTTGCGAAATTATTTTTGCGCAAAATACGCAAATTTAATTCTTGCTTCCAAATGACGTCTTTTGGGGCAACTAAAATTTGCGATCCCGCATCCAATGGACGTAATTTTGAAACTACATACAAAGTACAAGGCCAGGTGTACCATAAAATTGGGTCATTGATGCCAATGCCTGATAATAAACCGAAGTTTCTCCAAATTTATTTTATGGGCAATTGTTAAGAACGCGTGACAACTCGGTGCCAATATAATTTCATTGAACAAGCAGAAGAAACAGAAATTGTGATACTTTTGGAAAATTTTTTAGAAAATCAGAATTAACTCTTCCAATTGATTAAAAGAGTTTCACCACAATTGCAAAATGACAACTATCAAATCGTCATCAAAGCCGACAAAGTATACCATTAGGAGAACATGCTGGCAGATTCAACGCGCCAACTGTTGATGAGATTGCAGTAATTATGATTGGTGATCCAGTTGACAATAGTAGAGCTATAAAAATTACACGGTGGGACAACACTGTCAGTATGATTTCGGATCTACACCGTTCATATGACTCCCACATCCATTAATATTTTGGTAAGGACAATTCCATCTTTAGGTATTGCTGTGACAATGTCATCCACATAAACTTTTAAGAAAGGAACTTGAAAAGGTAACATGCCTTCAACTTGTTTTAGGATGTAATTCATGACTATGTTTGCTAGTACTTAATTACCACAACAAGACACGTAACAGAGGTTATAATAATAACAAAGATATCTAGATTAGGAAACACCAGCTTAGAGGTAACCAGTAGTGTTCGAAAAGTTGTGGTAAGGTAACGGTTCAGAATTGACAGTACGTATAAGATAGTGTATACTTATGACTGCAATTAGAAATGATGATGTATTGACTCGTAAACAATAACGATCGAGGTAAAATAACGCTATTAATTGTAAGTTTTTTTGTATTTGTATAAGTAATAATATGTCATAATAAATTTTAGTTGCTGAGGAAGTCCCAAATATAGGGACGAAACGTTCAACTGATTAATAGATTGTTCATCTAATTTAAACCTATCCAAAAAAATATCCCTAAGATTGAACTTAATAATAATATAAAAAATAATAGCAGTATAGCTGCAGTGTTGCGAAACAGTTCAATCATAATTTAAATTAAGTGCACAATGGCCCACAAATATTTACTCGGAGCATTGCATATGCAATGCTATGCAAGATTTGAACAGCAACGATAAACTTTTCGGTAGTGCTTTCTTACTACTGTTTGGTGATTTCCGACGGACCTTGCCGGTCATTCCTCACTTTACTTTCGCCAATGAGATTAACGCATGTTATGGCGAAGTGTTGAAACACTTCGATTGACCATAAACATGCGCGTACAATTGCAAAATGATCCATCAGCACAAATATTTTTCGAACAATTGCTAAATATTGGAAACGGTAGAATAGAACTGCCACCAAATACATAATGCATTAAACTGCCAGACAATTTTTGCACTGTTGTTTACACACAAAATGAATTAATTGAGATTATCTTCTCGGACATCAAAAATAATTACTTGGATCATTGGTATACATTGGATACATTGGTTCAGTACTCGGGCAATTTTAGCCGGTTAAAGTACTGATGTTGGCAGGACAAAATTTTAAACAAATAGATAACATGAATATGGAAATAAGTGATTCGTCTGATGAATCTATAAATAGAAGCAGGAGAAAAACATCAAGATCAAGGATACTTTCTTCCTCTTCAGACGAGGATTTTGTTAATGCAAACAGGGAAGTAAATGATTGTTCTAGAGAGGAAGAAAATACGTGGTCTAAATCAGAGAACGAGGGTCACGATGAAGAATCGCAGGAAGTAAGAGAAAGAACTTCAGTAATAAACAAGTATTCGGAAGAAGAGGAATATTTATTTGAAAACACTGACTGTAATGACCCTGTTGCTTTATACAAACTATTCTTAACGGGTTATATACTAGAAAAGATAGCTGAAGAGATAGCTGAAGAATCAAATGAATATGCCGCACAATGCATAAATAATTCTTTATTTAGCAATAGAATGCACCAACAGACATGACACCAACAGACCTGACAGTTTGTTACAAGAGATGAAATGAATACTTTTATTGGCATATTGCTTATAATGAGTGTAGTCCGCCGATTACCAGAAATTAGATTATATTGACGTAACAGCGACAGTTATGCGAATGCACGCATAAAAAATGCAATGAAACGTGACCGTCTTTTATCCATTCTTAAGTTTTTACATTTTACCACAGACAGAACTGAAGATCGGTTGCATAAAATTCGAAACATTGTTGAAGCAATTGTGGATACCTTCAAAAGTACTATTAAACCTGGAAGAAATATCGTTATAGATGAAAGTATGGTTCCATGGAGAAGATGTTACGGTTTCCGTCAATACATCCCAGGCAATCGACATAAGTAGTACGTAAAATTATACAAATTGTGTTTGCCCGAAGGTTACACTTATAATATCGAAATTTATGCCGAGAAAAATGAAACGATCATTAAAAAATCACATTCTCATGTATTCATTCTCAGTAATGAGATTACTAAATAGCTTATTATTTGAGGGCCGCATACTATTTACTGATAGTTATTATACAAGTGTCCCTTTGGGCGAAGAACTTTTAGAAAAAAATAGATTTATTTATAATACTGTAAAAATAAACCAAAAATTTCTACTACCGCAGGCAAAACAATAACAAAAACGTGGTAGAATTATGAGTTTTTAAAATCGAAATCCATCCTCCGCCAGCCGCAATTCTCACCCCAATCACCACATTCCTCAAGGTCACCGTTCTCGGCACCTTCCTTTTCCACAGATTCGGAAGAACAAAATCCACACTCTGTACCTCCGCAATCCACTGCTCTGGGATCTTTATACAAAAATGTAAATTTAAGGGATTGTCAGAAAAACAGAAAGGACCATCTCGTACTATTCATAACTTGTCACGGTGAAACTTTGGATAAAGGCGCCTTGGAACTTGTGCCTGTGATACAATGCAAAATAGTGGTGACCCAAATGATCCAGCACTACGGAATGCACTCGTATGTGTCGCGGAGTATCTGTAGGAATCCATTCGACAACAGTGTCAACATGTGCACAATACCGGCACTTTAAATTTTGGCAATAATGTAAATTTATTTGACTTAAAAGGGAATTTGACTTAAAAGTGAATTTGACTTCGATGCGGTCAGTGACTTGGCCTACAACGGCTAAGAGAATAAAGTAGAGTTTAAAGTATAGTAAAATGTATTATAACTTCATGCTCTTGTGACACTTCTTTTCCCATTTTTATTATTACCATTACTATACGGTCGTTATACGACCATACCGCACTGAAGGAACTCAATTCGCTTGAGTACTCGTCCAAACGTCGTGGCGAGCGGATCGTGCGTTAGAGCGTAAGTGAGTGAAGTTCGACGCAAAGTTTTCGCGCAAAGTGCCACAACCAGATAGACCAGTGCTATATCAAGAACATAATTTTTATGAAGTGCAAAGAAAATATTATACAAAAACATCGATAATTACACTCGATTAACATGTCAGTCTCCTGCACAGGAGGCTGCAGCAACGGATTTATACATAGACAGTAACAAAGTTGACTGTGATATAACTAAAATGGAGGAACAGGAATATACAACTTCGAAAAAACGCGTTCGCTTGAATCCTAAGCCTAAAATACCCGCGAAGCAGGAGAGACAGGGGAAAACGAAAACCGAAAACAAAGAAAATACTGACTGTTGGCGGTCAGAAATGCAGAAAAAAATCGAGGATCTTTCAGAGATCATCAAAGATCTAAAAAAAACGAACGAGGAATTGAAGATCGAAAATGAAAAATTAAAGAAAATAGAACAAAGAAGAACGAGCTCCACGCCCGCTTCTAATAAAATTGCCGAGTCGAGCAGTAAAAAAAAAACAGTTGAAGAAGATATAAAAATTAGTAACAGATTCGCATTGCTATCCCCCGAGGTCGATGAAGAAGAGAAACAACAACAAACTAAAGTAAAAAAAACAAACACCGGAACAACGAAACAAACGCGGCAAACCTCATAAGAACAAACACCGGTGAAAAAAGGTAAACTACCTCCGATAAATATCGTTGGAGTAAACCCGAAAATCATAACGACAACTCTAAAGAGAGAGCTCAAGATTGATGAATTTTTCGTGAGAGACAATGGAGAAAATAAGTTAACGGTGAACGTATCCAGCTACAAAGACTACGATAAAGTTAAGGCGGCATTAGATGAAAAGAACACAAAATATTTCACGTATTCGCCAAAAATGGAAAAGAATCAAACGTTCATCCTCAAAGGAATGAACAATAGCTTCGAACCAGAAGAAATTCTGAGAGAGCTGAACGAAATGAATATCAAAGACCCTGAATCCACAAAAGTATCGAGATTCACAACGGCTCATGCATTGAAAATGCACAAGAGGCTTCCGATGTTCATTGTGCAAATATCGGCAGCTAGCGTAGCCTCAAAATTGCGGAGTATTAATACTGATTGACAGGAATATTCTTGATTATATAATATCTTGCACGGAATTAAAAGCTTTTCGAGTTTTGGGTAAAAAATGGACTCTAAGTGAAACAAAAATTAAAGCTTTTATTGCAATTTTATATGCTCRGGGAGCATACAAAGCAAATAATTTGAATCTGTCATATTTATGGGACAAAGAATGGGGACCGAATTTCTTTTCCAAGACTATGAGTCGAAATAATTTCAGTGAAAT
>NW_014570129.1:19645-20809 GCF_001313835.1 Polistes canadensis
TTATTCGCTTTGATAAAAAAAGTGAAAGAAGCCAACGTTTGAAAAATGACAAATTTGCTTTGATATCAACAGTATGGGATAGGTTCATTCAAAATAGTCAAAATTGCTACAAGCCAGGAGAAAATATCACAGTTGACGAACAACTCTTTGCAACAAAATCCAGATGCCGATTTACGCAATATTTGYCGTCTAAACCTGACAAATTTGGAATAAAATTTTGGCTGGCATCTGATGTAAAAACAAAATATATTCTAAATGGGTTTCCTTATTTAGGGAAAGATGAAACACGAGCAAAATCGCAATCTCTTAGTGAATATGTCGTACTAAAACTTATCGAACCATATACTATGAAAGGAAGATGTATAACAACCGATAATTTTTTTACAAGCTTACCGCTAGCATCCAAATTGCTTTCAAAAAAAACCACRCYTGTTGGCACTATACGTGGCAACAAAAGAGAATTGCCAAAAATTTGTAAAATAAAGAAGGATACTATGACTCGTTTTTCATCACTACTCTATAAATCAAATAATATTACCCTTACAATTTACAAAAGTAAACCGAAAAAGAAAGTTTTTATATTGAGTTCTAAACATAAATGTATCAAAATTGGTAAAAGTAATAAAAAGTTACCCGAGACGGTTGAATTTTATAATAAAACTAAATTTGGAGTGGACATTACAGACCAAATGGCAAAAAAATATAGCGTRAAATCCGGATCTAGAAGATGGCCGCTCCAAGTATTTTATAACATTTTAGATTTAGCTGGCATAAATTCCTGGATCTTATATAAGGAAACCACAGGTGAGAAAATATCTAGACAAAACTTCTTGTTTCAACTAGCAAATGAACTTGCCATTGAATATGTACAATCAAAAATCAAGCAACAAGAAACTACTGCTCCAAGTACATTAACGAGTTCACCTTCTTCACGTAAATGGTGTCAAATAGGGTTCTGCAATAATAAGAAGACTACTGTCATTTGTAATTTATGTAAAAAATATGTTTGCAAACTGTTGAGATGTGTACATTGTATATTGTAAGATCAAATGTATGTRCTGTAGCGCAAGAGCATGTGTTGGTATACTACTGTTCGTGAGAGAGACGCACACATGTAAGTCTCCCCACTTTATTTCATGTAAGAGTAGTATATAAGGGACAGCG
>NW_014570129.1:22544-38469 GCF_001313835.1 Polistes canadensis
AATTTTTTTCTATTGGACTGAGAAAAAAATAAAAAACCGCGATGAGGAGGATCTTCCTATTGAAATTAAGAGCCCATACTGGGTGAGTACTTTCTAAAGATGCCTAGCAACAAGTTTTTGTGTGTCAGATCCAAAAAAAAAATAAAAGTTTTTTTTTTGATTCACCCTAATATATATATATATATATATAAAAGTAACCCATCTGACAATACAGTCTCCATCCAGGTGGGCATTATATCAATCATTCTAATGTCACATCTGATTCTGAGCATGATGTAGAAGTGAATAATACAGAATTTCTTACTTTCCAGATTCCCGAAGAATTGCCTTGCAGTAGACCGGATGAGTGTCCCAGAAGCTCAATAAGAGGGTCTTCTAGAGAACGACGACTAATTGCAGAGGTTCTGGAACCTGTATCTAGTGACAGTGATGAGTCAATTGTGAGTCATCTATCTCTCGTTGAACCCACCTCCAAACATTACAAGATAGGAGATACACTATTATATTTCCTGCTCCATCCCCGTACTATCCCACCTAAGAATTTTAAATCCTCAATGGAACTCTGGTGGAGGGACAAATGGGTTGGACTAGTAGACCCCCCTGATGCCCTTACTATTAATCACTTTTATCACTGTATACCTAACACAGCAACTAATATGGCAGTTCGTGATTCACTTAACCAAGCTGAAAGCATGTTAGATATAGCTCGGTTGAGACAAGATTTCAAAATAGATCCAATAAAATTTGCTAGAGAGAGAGCAAATCTATCTACATCTTGCTCACAGCACCCAGCTAAACTGGACCTAAAAGAAATAACAATTAGATTTGACACTGTTACTAATAAATTAGAGGCGACCTCTAAAGCCATTATTGGATGCATTAGTAGTGTTGCAGCGAGACATCGATAGACAGGCAGGATTATCCAGATCAGCATTTAATGGATAAAACCATCAAGGGTTTTAATGATGTTAAATTGACCTCCTTAGTGCGAACAACACCTCTCAGATGGGGACCTCTCAGACCTAGAAGCCCAGAACCAAGCACGTCCACTGCCGGTAGAAGTCAACCACCACCTTCTACGACACCTGGCCCCAGACCTGCTAAGAAAACCAGGCCGGTTAGAGTCTACTCTAGGCCTAAGTAACACAACCCGCTGCAATGCAATCAGGCAATAAAAGATATTAGATACTCCACATAGAATTATCTAAAGAAAACTATGTTGGTTCTTTCAATATTAATCTTACTTCCATGCACATTTGGACTGGTAGCCTATGATTGTTCTAAGGGTGATATCAGAAATCAATTCCTAGTAGGAGATGTATCCATCTGTACCAATTATACCTCAAATCCAACTGTGTCTATTCCTTGGTCAGGAACTGTATTACAAGTACCCAAGAACACCATAACTCTTCATAAAAGTTGTCGGTTGTTATTAAAATCTACCACAATGTACTGCACTTACTACCAGAATCCTACACAATTAGAAAAATCTACTGATGATATAGAATTAACACCTTACAAAATAACTGAAGCTGAGTGTCTGCAGGCATGGAGAGATCAGGAATTCCACTATACTAATATAAAGATAAGGGTCACTCCGGGGGAAATCAATCCCATATTCATTGGTGTTGATATTGATCAGAATGGATTTTGCAAAACATCTAAAGGCACTAGTAAGGTGTATAAGGGCAGGCTTGAGTTAATCAGAGTTAAAGTGCTGGAACAAACTGATATCCTAGGTCAAGGTAAGTAGATGGAGAAACCTTGAACTGGTCTGATACTGGATTAACTTCTTCAACACAAGGGGGTCTTGTAGTAATTAGTAACACACCACCTACTTCCAAATGTGAGTGGGTGTCTTTATACCAGGATAGTGGAGAGTTTAAAACTTATTCTGATGAGAAACAATATCTGATAATAGATGCCCTCTCCAGCGGGTTCCAGGTACTAGAAAATACTGTTGTCTGTGGATTACAAGTGTCAACAACTACTGATCCATCAATTTGTATAGCAAATACCACTTCTATACAGGTTAACAAAGCTGACATCAACTTCAATGGTAGGTTCAGTAGTTTTGTCAACTCAGGGTATTTAGGAATCCAACTAAAGATGAGCGAATTACTGACATCAACTGGTGAAGAACTCTTAGAGAATCAATGTATAATTGAGCACATGATAAGGCAGAATATCATGCAATTAGCATGGAAGCACCCCAGTGCAGCTGCTCGCAACCTTATAGGAGAACTGGGATGGTCATTAACAGTAGCAGGGGATGCCTTAGTACTAAAGAAGTGTCTAGAGATCCCAGTGATAGTCAATCCTCAGAACAAGTGTTTTACAGATATTCCAATCAAGACTAATGCCTCAGAATCATTAATATTTATGGATCCACTGACTAGAGTGCTCTACAAGACAAGCCACACAATTACTTGTGATGATGATGCCAATCCTGTTTTAAAGATCAGAGATACATATTATCAATTGAATCCTAGGCTGAGTAAAATGAATGACCTCAGATTACTTCCAAGTAGACTCAGGAAAGATGATCTGACAAATGTGCATATAGGCAACGGTATTTATCCATCAGAGCTGTTCTTTAATCTTGGGATGAGTTCCGATCATCAAAGCAGGAAGGAGGAACCGTTTGCTACTAAAGTAGCAAAATTTAAGTGGAAATGGCTTAGACCACTTTCTATACAAACAGCTCAGTTATTCAACTAATACTGAAAATTTATGTGTCCAGAATGACCGTATTTACTCGGAATATAAGTAATCTTAAATGCTTTATTGATAGATAATTTGAAGTTGTACATGTAACCATGCGTAATTGGAAATAATTGACAAATGGAGTAAAGGCCGCTTTCAAAATAAACGGCTCATATGTATATGTTTAGTGTATGTTACGTAAAAAATAGTAGTGTCGATCAGTTATTTGGACAATCCAAATTCATGTTCATAATTTATCCACTACATAATTGGTGACCCTAAAGTGATCCGAGCAGATACAAAAATCGCATGCGCCACGTGTAAAGGCACATCTAGTGAGTCCATTTGGCAACATTCGAAGACCCGCAATCCGGCAAACAACCCCGCCGACGAGCAAAAAGGCACCTGAATGGCAACTGTAAGACATTCACCACAAAGATCCAAACGCGCGCTTAACGAAAACTCGAAACACGCTAACGATAACGACATGGACAAGGCCAAGGCCAGGTAGTAGCGACTGCTACCAGTCCCCAAGACGATAAAGAGCTAACGATCAACGCGGCACGCGCCATGAAAACAACTCGTTTTTTCAATTACAAAAGAAAAATCTTCCTGCTCGACCCCGTGCTGGAGGTTCATTTCGACGTTTCCGTTTCAGCAATTATTAATTGTTTATAATTCTCTATGAGAGTCTTCTATGTGGTTGATTAGGAATTTTGGAAGACTGTTTTTCCGTAGTGCAGCCTCAATGATTTCATGTGGTACTGTGTCGAAGGCTTGAAACACGTCCAGCTGCACTACGATCAGGCCATCGCTAAATTTTGCGTGTCGTAGGACTTCATTAAGGATGTGCACGTTATTATAACACCAATTTCGGCAGTAAATCTTTTCTGCCGGGGTGTTTTGATCACTTTTGCTCTAATTTCCTAGTCGATTATTTCACAGTATAATCGACTCAGAATAGAGCTTATTGTGATGGGTCCCATCTTTTCGGATCAAAGTGGTCGTATGTATCCTCCGCGGGGTTGGAAGACTACCATTGATTAGTACAACGTTGTAGAACAACCGGAAGATTTTGATAGCATCCCCGTGAAGGAGCTGGCCCTTTTTTATATTGTCAGGGCCAGCTGCTGATTTCAGTTAAATTCGGGTTAGTTTCTTCCCTACCTCTACATTGATAAGTCTTAAAGCCCGTACTGGTCAAATCATCGATATTTTAAATTGCGGTGAGGCATTTATTGTTTAGGTCTCCGCTACACTTTGTTGGCTGTACAGGCATGGACTACTGGGAGGTGTTGCCAGTAGTCTTAATTTTTGGAGCGCTTTCTCTACGCTCTCTCTATAGTGTGCATACCGCTTATGCCTTTTTATGGTTTCTAACGTTCGATTTTGGTGGCCATCATGCAGGTTCTGATTTATATATGTTTTCGGCTTGGCTATATATTTTTATGTAATGTGATGACGGCAATGTAAAGAAAGCAACGAAAATACTCAAAATATTGAAGACTGATTATATATATATGAATTTAAACTGGTCGAGTGATTTATAATTTTTTAAAATTATTATTTAATAGTTTAAAGTCAGAAGTAAATCAAAATGTAAAGTAGTATCTGTACTACTTTATATATATGTATATTGCCTGGTTTATAAAATCGTCAATTATGAGGCAAGCTTCGCTTCTTTGCTATGAGAACAGACCCCTTAGCTTACCAGATAGATTTTACGTTCAAAATTTTTGAAGTAAGTTGTTGCTCGTTCCAGTCTTGATGTTGCATCTGTGTGTGCACACCTCTACCATGAGAGGTGGCAGCAAACGTCTTGTTATACTAGTGCACCAAGCAAGGAAACCCATCAGGTTGCCTAGTGGGATTAGRTTGAGCACGAGCAGCGACCGGTGAGTCAATTGGACCGGACGAACTTTAGGGCCCGCCGGCAACATGTCTGATTGGACAATTTTTAATTTTTAGTGGGTCAACTGTATCCGGTCGAGAGGGCAGGCAATCCTGTTCGCAGAGACATCTGTATTTGCTTTTCCTCCTCCGAAGATACTAATGACGAGAACCATTAAGAGGTCGATGCTTGCTATTATACTATGATACCATTTTTTATTTTTTTTGGAAGATAGGAAAATCTTTTGTAAGCACCCTGGGGACTCTCGAAAGATTTCCGGGGTAGTGTGGGACTCCTCAATCAAGGGTTTACCAACTAAAAACCCACCTTTTTCTGTGTCACGTTCGAATACACGGATTAGCTCTATTCTTCTTTAATGTCGATTGGCGTGACACGTACATTGCTTTGTTCGTGCCATACGTTTTTCCTAACATATTCCGCTAATAGGCCTGCGTACGTATGTGTAGCCCTTTTTGTTTATTTACTTGCAATTTCGTTTATTTTCAGTTTTTCTTCGTAATTCCTTTTTTTTTGCTTTTCTTTCTTTCGAGAGATGCTCAATTATTTAGTTGTATATGTCGTCTATTTCCAGCTGGGGCAACTCGACTGGTTCGTAGGATCATTTTCGAAAGGCTATTATTAAGCAGCTGGACTGGGGCTGTTCTGTATGCTTGGGTCAGCCTTTCGGGCGCACTGTCGGCTATGGCAGTTATATGAGATTCCATTTCCATTCCTGGTCTTCAGGATTTGCATTCTCCTGCTGGTGTAGATATTACACTGGAGTAGGCGTCTCCTGAAGAATCATGTGTACTTCGACTTTTCCGGTGGTGATTCAGTAAAAACCGCAGATATTTTACCTCTTTTTATTTATTATCCTTTTCCCTGAAAATTGATCTCTGCACTTAGATAAAATAACTTATAATATTTTGCAATTTTATGCGTGGCTACTTTTATTGATGATCTGAAATATATTGTTTCGCAATTATCGGTGTTTACTTTTAAATTCCATGCAGTGTAATACGCAAAGATTTTATTTATCGCTAGTTGCAGGCTAGCTTGTATCTCTTTTGGATCTTTATCTGATTTATAAACTATCAGGTCATCATCGAGCATCCAATTTTGCTAGGACCAAATAACCCCAATATATCGTCTGTCTGTGTAAATATTAAATTGCACATGTGACCCAACCTTGTCATTTACTATGAGGCGGTATTGCTTTTCGCCGTCCGCTGCTGCCAGTTTTTGGGACGGCACGGTTAGTTTCCCGCTTTGCTGTTGCTGTGATCGATGTTGACATTGTTTTTAGGGTGACGGACGTCGTTGGTATTACAAGGATTGAAATTCTGGACCCAGGTGTACAGCTGCTGGCATTTCCTAGCCTGCGCTTGGTACCGCGTATGTTCTTCTGTAAATCTTCTTAAAAGTCCTTTACATAATATTCCACTTAATATTCCACGCAATTTTTATAGTGGTTACTATTTTTCTCGTCCTCTCACAAACCCTTCCAGCTCCCTAAGGAGATTCTCAAAAGCATTGATCCTCTTACTCGGAGGGCAATAAATAGAGTCAATAATACTCCCACGCCACTCTATTGTAACAAAGAACAAACCCCTTCGTACGAGGTTGCAGGTTCATTCACCACCACCGAGCAATATCGCAACCAATGGCAACATACCATGGCTCCGTTAATATTGCGACATCCGCCCGCAACTCACGCAAGTCTCGAGCACAAGCGCACGATTCAAGTTTAATTTTACTATAGGTTTACTACCCATTATGATGTCATGATCGCCCCACCCCCAATTAGCACTCGCGCTAACTCGACAGTCCTGAGGAGCACCCGTGGACACTTGAACGTCCATGCCCTCAGCTGGAGAATTCCCATTCACATATGAATTACACATTATTTTTGGTTGTTCTTTAGTTCCATTTGGTTTTGTTTTAAACCAGCATTTATCTTCCGGGTGGTATCTTTCATTTTTATTCAAGTTCTTACATGTCTTACATGGCTTCTTTTTACTCAGTCTTGTACCACCAATCTTGTTCAGTTTCTTTTGACTGTAAATTAACCTTTTTCTTCAGGGGGTAGCCCCCTCCCGACTAGTGACCGAAACAGCCGCCTCTTCTCGTGGCCGGTTAGGCTCAGAAACTCAGCGAACCATCTGTCGCCCCTGCACCACCTTTTTCACCGGTGCCACAACTTACGTTACTGATGGTCCCTTCGAGGACGGCCCCGCTGCCGCCTTCTCTGCCTCCTTCCTTAACGTATACTTTACGTGCTTTCTTCTTCTTGCTTTACGGGATAATCGTGCTTTCTTCTTCTTGTTTTACGGGATAATCGTGCTTTCTTCTTCTTGCTTTTCGAGGTAACCAGTCTTTCTTCTTCTTGCTTTTCGAGGAAACCATTCTTTCTTCTTCTTGCTTTTCGAGGTAACCGTGCTTTCTTCTTTTTGCTTTTCGAGATAACCTCCACAAACGGCTGCTCTCCCCCACTAGGTCGAGCTAACTTTTTTTCATCTTCAAACTCAGGGAATCTGCAGTGCTCTCTGCAGCTCCGAGGCAACGGCAGGCAATGCTACCACGCTCCCCCCCATCAGCTCCCCATTCCTGGTGTCTTCCACCCTAGGCAATATTGGCCACCCTTTACCTTTCCTCGAAACAATGCCCTCACCACTCCCAGGAACCAAGATATCTTCACACAATGTTTAAGGAGAGGCAGTAACCCTACCACTGTCCTGCTCAACAGAAGAGACCCATTCCTTCTTCTTTCCTCCCCCTAAACCTTGCTGTTCCCTCCTCAACTTCTCAACCTCCCTTGCAACATCTTATTGTTCTTCTTCAAGGCCTTCTGGCTCTTATTCATAGGTTTTAATTTGGACATCAGCGCTCCAATTGTTGCCTCAGAGGAGTCACTACCCGTTACACTCCTCTTTTCCCTAACCAGGCCTACCGCTGTTGTCGCACTAACTAAGTGACGCTTCATACGCCCGCTTATATCCACTCTCTATATTTTCTATTTCCTCCTTTCTTCTTCCACAATAGAGATATTTTCCATTGCCCTTTCAAGGATTCAATCCAAGTCATGGTGAATGTCCAGGGACGTTCCCGTTATCATTTCCTCCATACGATAATTGCCCTCATCCGATAACGACTCCGACAGAGGGATTAGCTGTTTGACTGTTCTCCTTTTAAGTCCAGGGGTCCCTAGTTCCGGTGATACGTAGCCCAAGAACGCCGAGCCCCTTCCCCCGCATTGGACTCCCAATCGCGGGCACCAAAATTCGCTCCAGCTCTAGGTTGTCCCAATTCTCCTTCTAATTCGCTTCTTCCTGTCGTATTTGCCATCTTCTGGGTCAGGTCGACTACCTTAGAAGAATGACATTTGCTGGATGACGACGATGAGTGGCCCGCTAGAGCATTAACCTGCATCGCCGTGAGAGGGTTCCGAGTTCCTCCTTGAACTTCTTCTTTTCCTTTGTAACTAATATTTAATAATTAATTTATAAGCGAAAAGGAACGAAAAAATATGGAGAAAAGACCACTGCCCTACTATATCATATATTTAGTCTTTTCTGCATTCATTTTCAGTTTATTATTATTCGTGCATTCTTCTAATATACCTGATGCCTTATTCATCTTCATTTCCACCTCCGCATTACTATCCCCGGTTACATATAATATAATATCTAGGAAACATTTTTATTACAGTCTTCTGGACAAACGTCGACTATATCGTTTACATATATGTAGGATGAGAAATAAAGAAAAGAAACTTTCTCTTCGAGATTATCCAGCGTTTGTTTGTTTAGGCGATACCACGTGAGGAATGCGTCACCCTATGTTTCGTTTCATGTTTTTTCGTCGCATGGAAACCACTCGATGTTTCTCGTAAATAAATAGATGAATATTCGAGAGGGACCGAGAAGTTTCTAGAACGATAAGAGAGTATAAAAGAGAAGCGTTTCAGTTCGGACCGGGGTTCAGTGTAAGTCCAGCTACGGTATAGTCAAGTGTTAGTGTTATATTTTTTGTCGACTTAATAAATTGTTACTTCTGATTACAATCACACTCCTCACTATTTTTTACCATATCCATATATAATTTAAACATCCTACATATATGATAAACAATAAAGGCCTCAATACGGATCCTTACGGTACATATTTCGTTACAATAATTTCCGAGTATTGTTCATTAAACCGTACTTGTTGCGTTTTATTATTTAAGTACGTCCTAAACCATTCTGAAACTTTCCCTATGATTCCATATTGCCACATTTTTTCTATTAACAATTCTCTATCTACTGTCTCGAATGCGCGTTTTAAATCCATAAAAACAACATCGACTATTTGTCTTTCACTGATACTTTATTTCCTTTCATCTATCACAATTTGAATAGCCGTTTCACACGAGAATTGCTTTCAGAAACCCGATTGATGCTCTGTTATAATCGTGTTCGTTTCCAAAAATTGTTTAATTTGCTCCTTTGCTATTAATTCTAGAACCTTCTCGTATAAAGGTAACATATTTATTTGTCGAAGATATTTAGCATTTTTTGCCTTCCCTATCTTTGGTATTGGTATAATTATGGACATTTTCCATTTAACCGGGCAACAACAGCCCTCCCTTAGGGACTCATTGATTATATCGATGTCGGACTTGGACACTTCGAGAATTTTACCTGCCTGTAGCTTCGTTAGATCTGTTACCTCGCATATGGCTAATATGCTTCTGATGTAATCGGGAAGTTATTCCATGAAAAACGTCCGTAGGATGTTCCGTGTGCATTGGCCGTTGGCAACGTTGCGTAGCCTCTGCAGGATGTTATTTAGGGATGTTATTTAGTTTTGTGTCCGGTGGTTGGTTGTTCCAAAGCAATTTTTGTAGCTTTGTTTCGCTCGGCTCGTCGAAGGCGCTGACGATACGTGCCTTGAGGGTCTCGTATTTTCCCTCTTCGGGCGGTGATACGAGGATATCAGATACGATTGGTAAGAAATCTTGATCTAGGTGGACCACGAGGTGTCGATATCTTGTAGTGTTGCTGGTGACGCAGGCGATTTTGAAAATGCTGCTTCCTCTTGAGCATATCAGAGGACCAGGTTTTTTTTCCAAAACAATAGTAGTATCGCAAGCTCAACCATTTCCATTAATAGAAGTTAGATAGGTTTAGAAAGAAGTTAGAAGTTTAGAAAAAAAGAGGAAAACAATTTTCGCGAAATTTTTACGCTCTAAAAATATCACGTTAAAAGACTAACAAAATAATCTAGTGGATTGTCCTAACGCAATAAAAATTTTGATCCTATAAATAATTATTGGATCAATTAAAAAGAAAACTCTCAAGTTCCTTCTTAAGGATTAAACTTGTTTAACTTTTTTCACATTGAGAGATTAAATTATCATTGGTAGTACACAATGATATGATAAATAATCATTGGTAGAATACAATGATAGGATACTTATTGGTATGATGCATATTGCGCCCTTATCGCGAATAGTTTTCGCATAGTTCGGTACATTTTTCACTATAATTATTTAGATTTAATCGATTTAATCTTCGACTAATTCATCCTCGTCCTGACCAAAATCATCATAGTGATCTTTTAAATCATCCTCTTCTTAATCCAATGGACAATGGATACACCTGGATTCATTGATACCATAATTAATACACGTATCAACGATACACTCACGGCGACTATGGTGGAACCATCTATAGTTTTTTGCACCCATACTTTGACAGGAAACTCGACACATGTTCCAAGAGTCACATTGTGCCATAAACGCGACGGTACAATTCACTGTCATCATGTTTGATTTCAAAGAATGCACTACTTCGTCAACAGTTTGCATGTGATAATTGATTTTTTTATCTTGTTTAGGCGCAAACAAGACCATATCAAATTCGATTAGGAAGCTAAAGATGTCAGCCAGCGTTCACGCGGATCCAGTTCTACCATAAGTGCTTGGAAGAGCGGTAATGAAACGGTTTAATGAAAGTCTCCACGTGGGATTTTTTGCACAACGGGTTATCCGTGATGTTCGGTTTTGGACAGAGATCAACGCAAAAACAATGAACACTCGTCATAAAAATAACTTAGACATGAGAAACACTTTTGCAGCAAGTACAGATGACGAGATCTTATTTGCAACTTTGTATGAGCATGCATTTACTAACAACGCTTGTACAAATGGCTTCGTTGCAGAAGGCATCCGAGTAATCGGTTTTAGTAATGAGAAGAAGAATTCCCATGGTAAACGCGGCAGTGATCATCATCATCAGCACGTTCCTGCACGTTATCGTGTTACGTTAGAATCCTAACGTAAAACAACAATTACGTTTGATATACCTAATGATTAAGACAAGAAACTGCAAGTTTTAATCAAATCTAGATATAAATGGGCCATCCAACTCTAGTGGAAGACAAGAAGAAGATTTGTAACACAAGAACGATACATTTAATGGACTTTGTACAATCGAAATCCATCGTAAAGTAGGAACTAATATTCACAATGCGCGCCTTAGTCTTATAGGGAATTAACTAAGCACCAACGGTTGCACCACCATCAATTGGATCTCGAATGCGTGCGCTCTGCTAGGCCCATTACAAAAATACAATCGTTCTATTTTTCACTGGCCGCCTATGACGACACATCGGAAACAACCAGTGAGAACAAAAGTGCATCAAAGGTATATCATTCCAAACAGAATTACATCAAGAATCTCAATTATAGTGGATACCTGTATAATCGAGCAAGAGTGCGTATTATCAGGGTATTCCCCATCAGATAAGTACACTCTACACTCTTCACTCTCCACTTCTACCACCACGTGCTCAGTAAGCCAACTATTATATCTTTATTCTTGAACAAACAATAGGTAAGCCACGTACTTCGTCCGTGGTTGACCCAAATTAACATATAGACAAATATCAAGTAGGGTTTTTATGCTGCAAGGCATTTCCCTGACGAGTCAATAAAGTATCGCACTTCCTAATGACTCAACCACGTGTTGTAATTTATTTTAATAAAACCTTTCACCTCTTCACTTACTTAGCTAAACTCAATCGCCAGAGGATTTCATGTTGAAGTAATATTGGTAAATACAGACTTGGCTACTGTTTGGACTTAAAACAGCATCGATAGCTTTTCAGAGGATATTGAGTAATATATTAAGAAAATACAAACTCACAGATTTTGCGGTAAACTATATAGACGACATCCTTATATTTTCCAAATCATTTGATCAAAATATTTAACATTAGACGCAGTTGTTGGAAGCAATCAAAAAAGAAGGTTTCAGATTGAAATTAAAAAAATGCAAGTTTGTATCAGATTCTGTAAGATATCTGGGTCACACAATAAAAAATATTTACTTTAAAACAGTGAAGGATAATATCGTTTCAATAAAGAATTTTTCTTTCCCAAAAAACTCAAAAGAAAGTAAGACAATTTTTGCCATTAGTACATAGTAACCAAGGAGTGCAATAAAATCTATTACATAATTTACTCAGAAAAAATAAAAAATTCATCTAATCTGGTAAATGCCTAGAAATATTAGAAAATAAAGATTCTTCTATGTTCACAACCAGTTCTTAAGATTTTTGACCAAGATTTGTCAATAAATATGTACACAGAAACTTCTTTGAAGGATTTTGGAACAATTTTAAAATAAACGCAGCCCGACGAAATAGAAAAAACGGAAACTTACTTTTCGTCCAACACTACCCCGGAAATCTTTCGAGAGTCCCCAGGGTGCTTACAAAAGATTTTCCTATCTTCCAAAAAAAATAAAAAATGGTATCATAGTATAATAGCAAGCATCGACCTCTTAATGGTTCTCGTCATTAGTATCTTCGGAGGAGGAAAAGCAAATACAGATGTCTCTGCGAACAGGATTGCCTGCCCTCTCGACCGGATACAGTTGACCCACTAAAAATTAAAAATTGTCCAATCAGACATGTTGCCGGCGGGCCCTAAAGTTCGTCCGGTCCAATTGACTCACCGGTCGCTGCTCGTGCTCAAYCTAATCCCACTAGGCAACCTGATGGGTTTCCTTGCTTGGTGCACTAGTATAACAAGACGTTTGCTGCCACCTCTCATGGTAGAGGTGTGCACACACAGATGCAACATCAAGACTGGAACGAGCAACAACTTACTTCAAAAATTTTGAACGTAAAATCTATCTGGTAAGCTAAGGGGTCTGTTCTCATAGCAAAGAAGCGAAGCTTGCCTCATAATTGACGATTTTATAAACCAGGCAATATACATATATATAAAGTAGTACAGATACTACTTTACATTTTGATTTACTTCTGACTTTAAACTATTAAATAATAATTTTAAAAAATTATAAATCACTCGACCAGTTTAAATTCATATATATATAATCAGTCTTCAATATTTTGAGTATTTTCGTTGCTTTCTTTACATTGCCGTCATCACATTACATAAAAATATATAGCCAAGCCGAAAACATATATAAATCAGAACCTGCATGATGGCCACCAAAATCGAACGTTAGAAACCATAAAAAGGCATAAGCGGTATGCACACTATAGAGAGAGCGTAGAGAAAGCGCTCCAAAAATTAAGACTACTGGCAACACCTCCCAGTAGTCCATGCCTGTACAGCCAACAAAGTGTAGCGGAGACCTAAACAATAAATGCCTCACCGCAATTTAAAATATCGATGATTTGACCAGTACGGGCTTTAAGACTTATCAATGTAGAGGTAGGGAAGAAACTAACCCGAATTTAACTGAAATCAGCAGCTGGCCCTGACAATATAAAAAAGGGCCAGCTCCTTCACGGGGATGCTATCAAAATCTTCCGGTTGTTCTACAACGTTGTACTAATCAATGGTAGTCTTCCAACCCCGCGGAGGATACATACGACCACTTTGATCCGAAAAGATGGGACCCATCACAATAAGCTCTATTCTGAGTCGATTATACTGTGAAATAATCGACTAGGAAATTAGAGCAAAAGTGATCAAAACACCCCGGCAGAAAAGATTTACTGCCGAAATTGGTGTTATAATAACGTGCACATCCTTAATGAAGTCCTACGACACGCAAAATTTAGCGATGGCCTGATCGTAGTGCAGCTGGACGTGTTTCAAGCCTTCGACACAGTACCACATGAAATCATTGAGGCTGCACTACGGAAAAACAGTCTTCCAAAATTCCTAATCAACCACATAGAAGACTCTCATAGAGAATTATAAACAATTAATAATTGCTGAAACGGAAACGTCGAAATGAACCTCCAGCACGGGGTCGAGCAGGGAGATCCCCTTTCCCCATTAATATTCAATGTAGTAATAGAACCCTTGCTAGAAACGATGGAAAACAAGCCGGGGTATAGGATAAATAAAGAAACAAGCATATCCTCGCTGGCATTCGCAGACGATATTCTGCTTTTAGCGAACACATCGCAACAGGCGAGCCAATTACTAGAAACACAGAAACATACCTGAAAGTGCTAGGGATGTCTCTGTCGGTGGAAAAGTGCACCACCTTCCAAATCAAAAAGACCAAAGACTCCTGGTGTCTAGTAAACCCCGTCTTGACACTCAAAAGTGGAGAAAACATTCCGTAAGTGAATGCAGAATGCAAGCTAAATTATCTTGGTATGATAATTTCTCCTTGACCCGGAATAAATCTTGAGGGCCTCAAAAACGATCTTTGCAGCGCATTAGAAAGAGTAATGAAACTCGAAAACTGAAAACCTTACGAAAATTTCGACCTAATTTCGAGTAATGAAACTCGAAAACTGAAAACCATACCAAAAAGTCGACCTTATCTTCACATACCTAGTCCCACGCTACCTGTATCAGTTAACATCAGTCCCTACAATGAGTCAAATAAGGGCACTTGACCAACAGCTACGTGTAGTRATCAAAAATATTTACTATTTGCCACAGAGCACAACAAATAGACTGATATACAGTGGCAAGAAAGACGGGGGACTAGGATTTCCCAAGGTAGAGATAACGGTGATATCTGCTAGTCTAAAAGCTGGGCTGAAATTCATAAACAGTTCAAACCCAGCGATGCAAGCTTTAGCATTTGGCACAGGTGTGATGAACCGTTTTAAGAATCTGACCTGTGGTTGGTGCCAACAAAATAGAAAGATACARATTAAGAGCAAAGAAGAAAGAACTTGCATCATGGGCCTCGCTCAGTACGCAAGGCAAGTCAGTTAAGTCTCTTGCTGACGACAAAATTGCCAATGCATGGTTATACAAACCACGCTTCTCAAACCATGCAGATTCATCACAGCCCTTAAGATGCGTACTAACACCACCACAGCTAACAAAGTGGTGCTACACAGAGCGAAGCCAACGACGAATACRACTTGCAGGAAGTGTAAAAGCCAGCCGGAGACACTGGCACATATACTCGGTCAATGCGTAATAAATAAAGCCGAACTTATCCGCTAACATAAYGAGATAAAAGATCTTGTAATGAAAAAACAATAAAAAGAAACACACAGGCAACAGTTAAGAAGGAGGTAACACTACAATCTCCTCCTTCAGGCAGGAAACTCAAACTCGATCGAATAATAAGAAATCAGAAAGGAATTTCCGTGGTCGATGTTACTGTTACTGCCACGAAGATAATGATTACCTTGCACAAAGAAGAAACGAAAAGCTTAGAAAATATAGCCTATTGTTGCCTCTCCTGCAACGAAAATATAAAGCTGAACGAAAGTATATAGAAAAAACTCAAAACATTATAAAAAAAATACATTATAGAATACATTAACACGTTCCCGCCGGCGCCAATTTTCATTTGATTACCCCAACGGCAGCACACAAATCTATGTCGCGCTTCATCTGGCGGCGCGCATTTCTCGCGTGTTCAGACTTGCATGCGCTTCTTGTTTCTTCAGTATTACATTGAGCGCTTAGTTTGCAAATTATGTGACTCGTGCCGTTTTTTATATCCTAACCACAGATTTCTGTTAGTAAAAATAACTAAAAAGGTGGTTAGAATATTTTTTTAAATTTTGCCCTTAAAAATATTTTTTTAATTTTACCCATAACATGGATATGGAAATAAGTGATTCGTCTGATGAATGTGTAGATAGAGGCAGGAGAAACGCATCAAGATTACGAATACTTTCTTCCTCTTCAGGCGAAGATTTTGTTGACGTAAACAGCAACGTTATGAAATGTTTCTCGGGGGAAGATTTGGTATCTGAATCAGAGAACGAGGATAACAATGAAGAATGGCAAGAAGTAAAAGGAAGAACTTCATTAGTAAATGAGTATTCGGAAGAAGAAAAATTTTTACGTGAAGACACTGACTGTAATGATCCTTTT